>NW_025999435.1:3072500-3155000 GCF_019419815.1 Pyrus x bretschneideri | reverse complement strand
AGAACTAAACATGTGGAAGTGCACTACCACTTTATCAGAGAAAAGGTTCTACAAGAAGAGATTGAGATGAGACAGGTCAAGACGAATGATCAAGTTGCAGACTTGTTCACAAAAAGTATAAGTACAGGCAAGCTCGAAAATTTTCGCTACCTGCTCAGCACAGTGCAAAGAATGAGAGCTGACATTGAGGGGGAGTGTTGAGAATCAATGTCAAGCCCAAAACCATAAGTAATCCACAACCCAATCTAAAGTCCAAGTCCATATCTAGTTTGATGATGTAATTGCTTACAATTGCAATGATAGGTATGGTTGAGTGGAAAAAATTAGGTGCAACTAATGGGTTTTGTGTGGTACTAAATAATCTTAGTTTAATTAAGTGTGTGGTGTAGCTTTCATTTGGTTTGCTATAAATACCCAAGTCCCCAAGCATTGTATATCATCCAAGGAAAAACAAAGCCTAGAGCTAAATAAGAAAAGCTTTGCTAATTAGTTTGTTTTGTGAGCTTTCTTTAAGAGTGTGCTCTATTTTCTTCTTCTTGGGATCATTAGAGTTATCTTGGATACTCTTCTTATTCAGCATGTTTCTCATCGTTCGAGCGGATTGTAGAACTAGAACCGTAGTTGTAGTTGCACTTACACCCCCTCGTGTCAACTGGTAGACTTTGACAGTGTAAATTAAAAAAATCATCCTTTAGGGACGCTATATGGATGTCTCATTTGCATTTTTCGAAGATGTTACCTTTTTTTTTTTTCCATATCCAGGAGTTGGAAACTTATGTCTAAGTGTGTAAAGGAGAGAGAATTAGTGTCCGTAGGTGGAGACAGGTTATGACTTGTGAGACAGTCAGTGGCTCTTCAACTATCTCGGTCATTAAATCAGAGATTCATGTTTAGTAGCATGCAGTATTGGCTCCTTTATGGAATGCGTGGTAGGAAGGAAATGGCGGGTTATTCTTTTTTTGACAGAAGGCAAGGAAGTGGATATACTTAGAGATAGTATTAAATCTTTTGTTTCCTTTTAAAATCTCTGTTAAAGCATTCAAGAGATTCAGTGTATTTTATCTTGATTGGGTTTCTTCAGTTAAAAAAGGGTTATTGGATGTGTCATTATTAAAAGTAGGGTGGATAACAGCTCAGCTGCTGTTGGTGTTTAGCTGTTGCTTTCGGTCCTCCATCATCTATTGTTTTTATCCATTGCTTTCGGCCCTTCTTCACTGTAAAGCTAAAGTTAGATAATAGATTAAGATTAGTGGGATTGGAGGTCATCATTATGTTGGCTTAGCTGCCATGGTCCTCCTTTCTTCTTCACGTTTTTCTTCTCCCATATATGTTGCATCGTGTAATGTTTTTCAGATATGAAATATACATCAAACATTCAACATGGTATCAGAGCGGGCATCATCCTGAGCCAGTTCTGTATATCGAACCTGCTGTGTTTATTTTTCAAAAACAATGGCAGATGGAAGTATCATTGCTTCTTCATCTGGAAGCGCTTCTGAAATGGATCTCAATCCAAACCAACGACTCAGTTCAGTATTATTGAATGAGTTTAATTATTTGCCATGGGCAAGGGCTGTTAGTCTTGCTCTCGGTGGAAGATCCAAACTCGGTTTCATCAATGGCAGTCAACCTGCACCAGATGCTTCTTCTCCAGAATATGGAGGGTGGCTATGTAAAGATCAACTGGTCATGTCATGGTTGTTAAATTCTATGGAAAGGAATATTGCTGAAATCTTCAGCTATTCCGAGTCATCTCTCATCCTTTGAACCACCGTGAAGGAGATGTATGGAAATCAAAACAATGCAGCTCGCATCTTTCAACTCAAGAAGGATATCTCCAACATACAGCAAGAAGGTAAAAGCTTTGTTCAACATCTTGGTTCTTTGAGAAGCATGTGGAATGAGTTAGATGTGTACAGACCTCACACAACTGATCTCTCTGTGCTCCTTAAAAGAACTGAAGAAGATAAATTTTTTCAATTATTGTCTAGCTTGAGCTCAGAATATGAGGATTTGAGAAGTCACATTCTCATGAAGTCGGAGCTACCATCCTTCACTAGTATCTGTGCAACAATCCAACGTGAGGAAGTAAGGAGAAAAGTCATGAACAATGGTATAAAAACCAACGTGACAGAAGCTAGGGCTTACCTGACAAATGAAAAAAGATATAAAGGAAAAAACCCTCATTTAAAGTGCCTACATTGTGACAACATCGGGCATGTGAGAGACAAGTGCTGGATCCTACATCCAGAACTCAAACCTGACTTCATGAAGGATAAATCCGCACCAAAGACAAGTCGAGCACACCCTCGTGCCAACACTTCAACATCTTCATCTATCAACAATGTTGATACCTATCAACAGTTCACTGAAAATCCTGCCATCCTTTTAAATGAGTTCGCAGCGTATCTCCAACAAAAGAAGGGAAAAGAGGATGGATCGGTTGATCATGAAGATGGAAGTACTACTGCATTGATGGGTAAATTTGCAGGTCTTTTAGCTGATGCTGATTATGTACCTCAGACAGACTTGAAAGGTATCGTAACTGCTTTCCAAACTGCTCTTAAAATAAATGAGTTACATGATTTTTGGGTTGTAGATTCTGGTGCCACAGACCATATGACTAATCAAATGTCAAAGTTACATAGATTTGAGAAACTACATAATCATTCACATGTATCTGTTGCTAATGGTGAAGGTGCTAGGATTGTAGGAAAGGGAAAAATCCACCTGATATCTGATCAAATAGAGTCTATGGCCCTATATGTCCCATCATTTCCATTTCAACTTCTCTCAGTGGGAAGAATCACAAATTCCTTAAATTGTTTGGCCATTTTTTCACCAAAAACTGTCATTTTTCAGGATTGTATAACCAAGAGGACGATTGGTGAGGGGTTTTACCTTGATGGTCTCTATTATATATCAAAAAGCTTTTCCTGTGGGTTCCATGCCAAGTCAAAGTCCATCCATACCTCCATTCAAGCTTCCACCTTGTGGCACCAATGACTAGCTCATCCATCTCAACCTATCTTATCCACCTTATTTCCTGACTTAGGCAAAGAATCAACCCACTGTGAAACTTGTCATTTGTCAAAGGCAACAAGACTACCTCTAGGGTCTTCGATGTCTAGAGTTTCTCATCTTTTTGAGCTTGTACACTCTGATATATGGGGACCAACAAATGAATCTTTTGATGGTTATAAATATTTCATAACTTTTGTTGATGATTATTCAAGAGCCACCTGGTTATATTTGTTAAAATCAAAAAGTGAGGTGATGGAAGTGTTTAAGGACTTTCACAACCTTGTCAAAAATCATTTTTCTTCTCAAATCAAAACCCTAAGGTCTGATAATGGCACAGAATACATGTCCCAAGTCATGACTCAATATTTGAGCAACAATGGCATCATACATCAAACTAGCTGTGTTGGCACACCCCAACAAAATGGTGTTGCCGAGAGAAAAAACCGAGATCTCCTTGAAAAAACTAGGGCATTGATGTTACAAATGAATGTACCAAAACGTTTTTGGTCTCAAAGCGTCATGACAGCAGCTTACCTGATCAACAGATTACCTAGTAGGGTTTTGGGGTTCAAATCCCCAATGGAGATAGTCAAGAACAGAAAGGTGGACTTGTCTCACCTTAAAGTCTTTGGATGCATCTGTTTTGTTCATGTTCAGTCATTACATCGAGACAAACTTGATCCTAGGGCAACTAAATGCATTTTCCTTGGCTACTCGTCCACACAAAAAGGGTATAAGTGTTATAATCCATAACTTAAGAGATTAATTGTTTCAAAGGATGTTCAATTTCATGAAACTAACTCTTATTACAGTAAGTCTCTGGATAGTACAAGTCAGGGGGAGATTATCTTGGACATGTTTCCACTGCCAAGGACTGAGATACTCAACAATGCGGGTGATCAAACTCACACAATGGATCTTGTGGCTCCAAATCAACCGGATTCATATGACGACAGCAACATGCCTGTAGAAGATGAAACTCTACGTAGTATTGGTCCTGAAGAACCTTCAGAAGAGTCTCTTCCTACCATACCTCGACGAAATCCAACTCATGAGAGGCACCCACCAGCAAGACTGCAAGACTTTATTACGTACAAGCTCAAGCACCCCTTATCCAACTACTGTTCTTATCAAAAGTTGTCACACAATTACACTGCCTATTTGAGTAATATATCTGCGCATGAAGAGCCTCAATCATTTCAAGAAGCTAACCAATCCCAAGTGTGGCAGCAAGCAATGCAGGATGAACTGCATGCACTCGATCAACATAAAACCTGGAGCATTGTGCCACTGCCCAAAGGAAAGAAGATAGTAGGCTGCAGGTGGATATACAAGATTAAATTCAACTCGGATGGGTCTATTGAAAGACACAAGGCACGATTAGTGGCCCGTGGCTTCACTCAAACATTTGATGTGGATTACAAGGAAACCTTTGCCCCCGTTGCAAAGATGAACACAGTGCGCGTACTCTTGTCTGTGGCTGTCAACAAAGGATGGCCTATGTATCAAATGAATGTAAAAAACGCCTTCTTACATGGTGAGCTTGAAGAAGACGTCTACATGAGATTACCACCGGGTCACTCTCAAAGTCATAAACAGGATGTTGTGTGTAAACTGCACAAATCAATTTATGGTCTTAAACAATCACCGAGAGCCTGGTATGCTAAGCTCAGTTCAGTCCTTATCAGTGTTGGTTTTGGAAGAAGCAATGCGGACTCCTCTTTATTTGTACGCTCAGGCACCGTTGGTACATTGGTTGTTCTTGTGTATGTTGATGACTTGATCATCACCGGAGATAACCCTGAAGAAATCAAAGAACTCAAGCACTCCCTTCAGCAACGCTTTGCAATAAAAGATCTTGGTGTTCTGAGATACTTCCTTGGCATCGAAATGGCTACATCTCACAAGGGCTTCTTCCTTAACCAGCGCAAATATGTTCTGGATCTCCTTAAGGAAGCAAACATGAGTGATGCTAAACCGGTCCCTACACCTCTTGACATTAAACTTAAGGTCAGCTTAGAGGGTCAATCTCTTCCAAACATAAGTTATTATCAACGGTTGGTTGGTAAGTTGATATACCTGACCATCACAAGGCCCGACATTACCTATGCTGTCAGTATTGTTAGCCAATTTATGCACTCTCCCACGATGGAGCACTTTAACCTAGTCAAAAGGATACTTCGGTATCTAAAAGGTTCTGTGGGACGTGGTATAATCATGAAGAAAAATGCAAGCACTCAGATTACAGGTTATTGTGATGCAGATTGGGCTGGCAATTCCATTGATCGTAAGTCTACAACGGGATTTTGCACGTTTGTGGGAGGCAACCTTGTCTCATGGAAAAGCAAAAAACAAACTGTCGTTGCAAGATCCAGTGCTGAGGCAGAATATCGGGCAATGGCATCTACTGCGTGTGAACTAATCTGTCTCAAAGGTTTACTGTGTGACTTAGGTGTTTTCAATCATCAATCCATGTCCCTTTTCTGTGACAATCAGGCTGCAATGCACATTGCTTCCAACCCAGTTTTTCATGAGAGAACCAAGCACATTGAAGTCGATTGTCACTATGTTCGTACACAAGTTCAATCTCAGGTTATCCAAACGCATTTTGTAAGGAGCTAGGATCAACTTGCGGACCTATTCACAAAATCATTGGCCTCTCATCAGTTTCAGCTTCTTCTTGGCAAGCTTGGATCTATCAACCTTTTGGATCCAGCTTGAGGGGGAGTATTGGATGTGTCATTATTAAAAGTAGGGTGGATAACAGCTCAGCTGCTGTTGGTGTTTAGCTGTTGCTTTCGGTCCTCCATCATCTATTGTTTTTATCCATTGCTTTCGGCCCTTCTTCACTGTAAAGCTAAAGTTAGATAATAGATTAAGATTAGTGGGATTGGAGGTCATCATTATGTTGGCTTAGCTGCCATGGTCCTCCTTTCTTCTTCACGTTTTTCTTCTCCCATATATGTTGCATCGTGTAATGTTTTTCAGATATGAAATATACATCAAACATTCAACAAGGGTAGTTTATGTTTCTTACTGAAAAAAATCACCGATTGCTAGAAGATGTTGGGTATGATTGTTTCAACCGGACTCTTGTCAGCTATTTGGGATTTCTGTCAAGTTACTATGTAATAACTGATGAATACGTTGTTTTTCTCTCTCTCAGATGGAGAAACTTAGTGACATACAGCGCGAGCCTGAGTCTCAGCTCAAGTTCATAACCGATGCCTGGCAGCAGGTGAATTCCTGCGTTTCTTGTTAGATATAAAATGAATTAGTTTAGTGCACAGTGTACGCATAACATGAAATCAGATTTGTTTGGTGATGAAATGCTGACATTATTTTTGCCTTTTTTTCTTTGTGTTTGTAGATTGTTGAATGTAGGAGAGTACTAAAATGGACATATGCTTATGGGTACTACCTGCCAGAGCGTGAGCAAGCGAAGAGGCAGTTTTTTGAGTACTTGCAAGGTATTAACTGTGTATATCTGCAGGAACTAGTTAGGAGTTGTTTTATAAGTTTTCTGAAATATTCAATTCTGCTTTTGTCTTCAGGTGAGGCAGAGTCTGCTTTGGAAAGGCTTCATCAGTGTGCAGAGAAGGAGCTACTGCAATTCCTTAGTGCAGAAGGCCCATCGAAAGAATTCGTTGATTTCCATACAAAGCTAGCTGGACTTACCGGGTAAATATTGTATGAAATATTAGTTGAAATTCAATTGCCATGGAATGTTTAGTGTTGAAATGTGTCTTGTCCAAAAAAACAAATGGAGTTATGTGTAAATAAAGAGGAAATCTCTGATCTGGTTAACCGCACTGAATTTCCTAGTGTATAGTTGTCTGTTCAACATTGTCTGGATGCAAAATGCAGCAAATGAAAAGGTCGAATCAGTGAGTCTTTAGTATAGGAACTGGAAGGAAGACAATATCCTTTTCTGAGTGTGCGAAGTGAAGAGATAAAAGTGTGCAAGAACCGGCTTTTCTGAGTGTGCGAATGAGTGAGTCTTTAGGATAGGAACTGGAAGGAAGACAATATCCTTTCATTTTTCATGTAATTTACTTGCGGATTTTTTTATTTTTATTTTTTAAATTAGAGGTCTGTTATCGTGTTGTACGGTCAGTTATCTGTGACTACAAATTGATTCACTCGCTTGCCTGATTCAATCTTCTCATCCATTTCCCAATTGTGACAGGGTGACTAAAAATTACTTCCAGAACCTGGTAATGGCATTAGAGAAAGGCCTATGTGATGTGGACTCTCAAGCAGTTTGCGGTGGGTCAACAAGCTCAAAAAACGTAGGAAGCAGCAAAGCAAAAGGTGGAAGGGGAAAGGTAACCAGTCGAGGTGGTGGGTCCAGCAGAACTGTATAGCACGGATATTTGGACCAGTGATCAGTATCGTACAACAATTCCATGCCTGCCACATGTGCCATCACCGTTGGTGAGTATTCTAGCTTCCTGTGTTCCCAAGTCTGTTGGAGAAAAGAAGTTAACGCAAGCTAAGAACAAGTGTACAATAGACGATGGATTCTTGGTACGAAAACTATGATGGTCTGAAATGGAAAAAAATGCAGATGCCGTTTAGGGTTAAAAAAGGTTGGCCTGTTGGTATTTGTGTGTGTTGGTGGAAACATAATGTGATTATTCTGTACATAAAATCGACGTGCTTATAAACTAGGGGTTCCACGACCTAATTTAAGTATATTGCAGTTGTCTATTGTGAATGCCGATATGCTGTATTTATTTTCGTATCAGTTTCAGTAACGTTTGTGTTTGGACTCGTTTTCTGAATCCGTATGCTGTGAAATTATTCGGAATTGCATTCATTGTAATAGTTAAAAGCAAGTAATGAGTAGCGGGAAAAAACATCGCATATCTGATGCTTCTCGCGTCATTTTTTGGTTTTGGTTTTTGCAGTTTGCACTCAACGAGTGTATGATCAAGAATGTTGGTTCTTCTAATTTCGGATTCGAACGGTGCCCTATTCTATCCTATTTTTACTTGAAATATATTTTGCTAATTGAAATGTGGCCATTTTTTGTTTCGAAGTCATTAAACATGTGTACAATCGGTGTTTGGAAAATGTTTTGTCTAAATTATTAGAAAATCATGGCAAAAAAGTATATTAATGCTTGAGGAAATTTGATGGGCTGGGAATAAAGATGTGTGTGGAAATAATACGAAGGAGGAATTGGATAATTTTGGTTTCAGTGGTCTATTAAAGTTTTATAGTCAAAATGGTCATTTAGATTAACATAACCCATCACTTCGATCATTGAGATTTGAGTTCTATAGAAGTAATCTCTGAGTTTGTCTGTTATCAATCATTTTGATCATTCTGTGTAAAATTTTCATTGGATAAGGATAAAATGATAAAATTATGTTTAATTTTTATCAAATCATTTTGACTCATTGTTTATTAAATTAATAGTATTTTTGTCATTTTATCCATATTTAATAGAATTTTTTAGTGAATAACTCAAAATAATTGATGGTAAACAAATTCAGGAACTACTTTTATCGACTTCAAAATCTTATCGAGCACCTTACTCGCATCGCGTACTTCCAAACGCCACACTTCTCATATACATCTGGATCAAACAAACAACTCGTAACCGAGACAGTGATACGATTCTGCGATCCCTGGAGCTTTTGAGTTTTTGGTTTGACTAAAATACCCCGAGCTCTGCGTGCTGTATGGTTTGAAATTCGAGGATAATTTAGTCATTTGGTACACAATGTGGTTGGGTTGGGCCCTTTGGGGAGGGGTTCCCACTCGCAGGCGCCAAGGAGCAGAGGGAAAACGGCACGTGATGAAACCCGCGTTTAAGCGGTCCTATTCCCAAACGGTCATATTTTCCCTTCTTTAAATTTCAAAACCCCCATCCCACTCCCTCACTGGATCTCTGGATCGCTCTCTCTCTCTCTCTCTCTCTCTCTCTGGCTCAAACGATCGTGTTGCATTCTCTCGGTGTGCGTCGGAATTCGAAGCCCAATTCAAATTTGTTGCTCTCTCTGTCTCTGTCTCTCTCTCTCTTTCTCGCTTGATCTCTCTCTGAGCAGAAATTGGAAGCTCGATTCAAATTTGGGGACGAATACATCCTCTTCTCTGAGCAGAAAGTCGACGACTTGTTCCCAGTTCCAGGTTCAGTTCTTGCCTTTTCTTCTGTTTTATTTCTCGGTATCGTTAATTTCTGTCTGTCTAGCACTGTAACAAGAAACCCTAATCCCCAAATCCCGTATAAACAATTCAGTCGCACTCTTCGCTGATCTTCTTTATTAGCCCTTGTGTTTGGAAAGTGTTGCTTTTTCTTCTTCCACATTACCCACTTAGGTTTTTGGTTTTCGCAGAAAGCACACCGCTTTCGTCTGTTTGTCTTGTGTGTCGTGAAGAAATTGGAAAATTGGAGATGAGGGGTCAAGATTTGAGGCCCACTGTCTCTTCTCTCAAGCGTCCGCGTTTCCCTGATTCCGATTCCGATGATGCCGTTACGGTTTTGGGTGATACGGTCAAGAGGCAGAGGACTCATGATTCGGATGATGATCTTTTGGTAATGGAGGACTCAATTAGGGAGCTTGATGATCTACTTCATCACGAGGGGTCCTCAAGCAGCACCACCGAAGCAAATGATTGCTTGGATGATGATCTGTTAAGATCCTTAATTGACGAGTTTGAGCTTCTGCCTGATTCTGCTGTTGCGGCCTCTGCTGCAGACGAGGCTGCCGTTGTGCCTCGGCTGACTACTCATCTCGGTCATCATCATCACGAGATTGAGGAGGGGCCAAGAACCGCGGATGAAAGAGAGTTGGATGATGAGGAGGACGTGATCACTGAATTCTTTAATCATATTGGAGGAGAGGATGATGAAGACCCCAATCAAGATCATGTACATCAAGCTACTGAGCCTGATCACACTACTCTGCTCATCACCATCATCCCGTTCCCTCCTTTTCAAATCATTATTTTGCCAGTTGTGGTTGGAAACATAGAGAGGCCACGGGCCTCGGTTCTCCATTTTCTCTTGATTTGCTTGCTCACCATCATCATCATCTAGAAGCGGAGCAGGAGGAAGAGGACTTTACACGGAGTATACAAGCCTTGCCTGAATCAAGTTGTCTAGCTATTAGCGTCAGCTCTTGTTTTTACTACTAGTAGAGTTCAAGAATTCAGATGAGAACGGTTACCTTTCAGCTTTTTCTTTCCGACTTCCGGTTTAATCGTAGTTAGTTTATTAATTTTCAGTCTTTTTATTTACACGGAAGACGTGATATAGAACCGAACGCAATGGCGTTCTAGGATTTATATAGCCGACCCTACTTAGTGGGAAAAAGCTTTGTTGTTGTTATTGTTGTGGATAGTTGTTGTGGATAGAATAGTTCAGTCTGTTATTTCGTCTAGCTGGTGGTCTTACTCCGTACTTCTGTCAATCTTGAGGAAATGTGTAGACAATATACCTATGAATGTACATGAAGTTCCCAATAGTTCTGATTGCACTTGCTTTTGTTCTTGTCATTTCTTTCAGCACACTAGTTTTTGTTTCAATTTTCAGACGTTGGCGAACAGTAGTACTCAGTTTATCACTGTTTGTTTCGACATCTACGTTTTGTTTCATGAATAATCAATCTGCTAATGACTGATTCCGAACATGTTTCTTATGAAATCTTCTCCAACATAGTTTTGGACAGGAAGAACTTAAAGGTGTATTAGAGGTGGGAGAAAATCTTGTTACTCCTATGAAAAATGAATATGCAACGTTATGTGAACATCGTGATTATGACTTATCGTGTCAATCATAGGAAATCGTAACTGTGGCTTGAACATAGGAATATCGTGACAATAACTTCTCGTGTCAATCATGCAATGCTATGTGAATACAAATATGAAACAAATCTTTTTCATGTCGTAATCAACTTTCAATCCAACTTTCACCCTCAAATGTTTGGGTTCATTAATTTAATATAAAAATCTAAAAAAATTGACAATAAAATGCCAGATAACCAAAAGAACTGGACCCAGCAGAAAAACAAATGGGCCAATAAGTAAAAAAGGGAACCTAGCCCAATCGATTTTTTTTTGTTTTTTTTTCCCTGCGTTATTTTAGTCATTCGGCTCGCAATTTGGGGATATGGGGTATGGTGGATATGAAAATGCCACGTGATTAAAACCCGCGCTTAAGCGGTGAGCCTTGCAAGTTCGCAACGTTAACATCCAATTCCCAAACCAAACGGTCATATTTTCTTTCATTTAAATTTCAAATCCACTCACTCTGTCTCTCTCTCTGTCTCTCTCTCAAGATCTTTCTCTCTCGCTCTCTCTGCGCGTCCGAATTTGAACCAGAATTAGAATTCAGTGCTCCAACAGTCTCCGGTTGAATTGAATTATGAATACTCGAAATCGATTCCTCTTCGGTTGCTCTTGTTTGGGGACGAAGACCGCGATTGAGGAGACGTCGACGAGCTGCTATCGGCTTCCAGGTTTCCCTTTTTCTTCTCTTTAATTTCTCGCTTATTTTCTCTTCTTTATTTTGTGCCCAAGAAAAAATTAGGGTTTTTGCTGCTGCATTTGTTTTGTTTTAAATTGCATTGAATTGAAATCGCGTTTCGCAATGGAGGTGGGTTATTACGGTATGCCATTGGGTTTTCGGTTTCATCCTACTGATCAAGAATTGGTCAGTTCCTATCTTCGCGATAGAGCCCTCTCCGGAAAGCCCTTGGGCAAGCCGTTTATTCAAGAGTTCAATCTCTTCGGACAAACACCACCGTGGGTGGTTTGGGAGCAGTTCGGCGGAGATTCCCTACTCGATCAGGACTTGTTCTTCTTCTACGAGCTGCGTTCTAGAAGTGACAGCGATAGCCGCAGCAAACGCCAGATTGAAGCCGGAGGCACTTGGAGCGAAACATCCTCCGACAAAGTTTTAGGTTTGGACGGAATTCCAATCGGGGATAAAGGGCATTTCAGGTATAACAACAAGGGTTCTAATAACAATGGCGGCTGGCTGTTAGAAGAATACAGTCTTCTTCCTAATGTAGTTGCTGGCCCAAAGGTCGTTCTTTCCCGACTCAAAAGGAATCTGAGGTCTAGGTGTGGAAGCAAGATGAATTCCTCAAGTCCAACTCACGACTTCAATGAGAAGCCACCGATTAAGAGGGCTAGAAAAGAAGTATCGAATGAGAAGCCGCTGATTAAGAGAAAGAGAGCAAGAAAAGAACCGGGTTCACAAAAACATTCTAATGTGAATGTGATCACCAATACCCCTGCTGTTGTGCCTTTTGTTGGAATTGAAAGCAATATGATTACTGACACTAGGTATGATGATCAGGAGTGCATAACCAACATTAACGGCAATATGAAGCCGACTGATTTTTCTGATCCGGATAGTGTGATATTGATGAGTGATGTTCCTTCTTATCCCATATGCTTGGACAGCGACACTAGCAATCACGACCAGGGGTGCATAAGCTACATTAATGGAAATGTGATGCCCTTTCCCACTCATATTTCAGATCATGAATATGTGCCACTGATGAGTGATGTTCCTTCTTCTCCGATATTCTTGGGCGGCAGGGAATATCCTTTAGATGGTGAAGCAGTGCGTGCAGACATTAAAGAATGGTTGACAACGCTTGAAGGTAAATTGCCCCAGGAGTGGCCTCAAATTGACGAATTCAGCCAACTGTTAGATGGGTTCAATTACTGGACAGACTGTTTGTGGATGAGCAATTCTCTGAATGATCAATAGAGGGACGTAGAGGTGACAGCAGCTGTCTAATTTCCATGGCGTGCATATAGAAGCACAGTTATGATCAGTATAAATTTTATTTCCGTTCTTAGTATATATGCTCTGATTTCTTTTGGTTCATTAGTTAATTAACAAATTTGGTATAGGTGATTACCTGGGCCTTCTTCTCTGCAGTACTGATCCATTGCGTGCCTTTCATTTTGCTGCACCTCAGGTCTACTGTGTTTCCCCCAGTCATGTGTATGTATGTGCTTCTAGGATTGTTTCCAATTTTAATGCACTGAATGCTTTATAATACATTTCTTTTGCACCCAAGTATCTTACTTTCTTTTTATTTTTATTGACAAAAGGTTTCAAGGTTGATGATTTCAATTACTATACTAAATTTGAAAATCAAATTAATGTTTTCTTTTCCTTTGAATTACTCCCTCTGCACGTGTGGCTTCTGAGCATGTGCATGTTCTGCGTATTGTGCTTGAATTTTGATGTAACATGGTGTGTTAAGTTTTCTGTGTCAGTTTGTGAACGTATTGATAGTTTTGTTGACGATAAGGACAATTATCAAGTTTCTTGCCACTGTTTTTATGGGATTTTTTGTGGAATGTAAGTTCTCTCTGTTTAATTTTTAGTATTCATACCTTAGTCTATATTAGATATGTCACGTTCTGTTTTGGACCAGCAATGCAAGTTTCTCGCTGTTGTCCTTAGTTGTGTTTTTGGACTGTTTTGCTTTTACAGTTCTATTGGTCTTGACATCTTGCCCATAACTGATTTTCGTTTTACAGTTCTTTATTTCTCTAACTCCGCCTGTGTAAGTTTATCTTACGCTGCCGGTCCCAAGCCCGGATAAAGGAGGAGGGGGAGGGCGTCAGGTAGTCAATAACCAGCACTTCGTTTTCACATTGATTCCCTGTGAGTTCTTTAATTTCTCTGCTCAACAGGATGGTCGTGATTCTAAAAAAATGAAGCACTTTATTCTTTCTTTACAAATTGCATCTCTTTGAGTACGAGGTAGGATGCGGAGCTCACATGCTGTTTCCTGTGTACTTGCAGTTCTTTTGGTGTAGATTTCTTCATCATGTGGGACTAGTTTTTGAAGCTACTGTCTCTTAGGTTTTCAGTTTCGGTAGCTGTTGATGTTTCTGATATTATGTATGTCGCATTTGTGAGAGCATGACAATCCTCACAGCCCATAGTTGACTGTCATTTTGATCATTTGAAAGAAATGCCTTCAATTGCATTTCTGATGTGTCTGCTTTATTTTTATGTTTGTTATCGTTTGGCATGCATAGAGACACACTAAGATGAACAAGTAATATAAATTATCTTAATATTCAAATTTTGCAAGGGGTCATCAATTTCCTGTTTTCCACGTCAGGTATTAAGAGAGTACACGATGATGGTGAACATGGCACTCATAGGTCGTGATTTTAGATTGCAGAAAAGTCTGTCTTTGTCGAATTGAACAAGGCTTTCTTCTATGTTTTATACTCTTGTTTCTTATTCGACATTATTGACCTTCAAATTTATTTACAGTCAAGAAGTATATATTGCAAGGAGGGCCAATGCACCTACCTTTTTCTGTTCCTCCCTCCAATAGTATCTTATCTGCAGGCAAGGTATGCTTGCCTTTTCATGCTTCAAATTGTGGCATATTTGTTGTTTCATGTTGTCTATGTATGCACTTTTCGGTATGAAGTGGTGAAGTGTATTAAAATTATCTCATTTTGAAGAGTTCTTCAAAGTGTTGATTGTGGTTTTGCAGTTTGTTAGGCGTCTGCCCTGCTGCACTGCAGGGTCAGATAGAGAGGTAGTGAGAGAAAACATGATGATGATCTTTGAGATTTGATTTGGAGGCCGGGTACAGATTCAAGGTCAGATTGGTTTCTGTCTGATTTTCCCAGCCCATCTTACAGAAGTAGTTGCTGGGGTTATAACTTTCAGTCATCTAATTCTGGTGTGATTTTGCATTAGGACATGCTTCTGAAGCTGAAGATTTGGAAGATCTAACTACTATTGATGAATCGCTTTTCTGGCCGTTTGAGCAGAAAACGGATTGGAATTCAGAAGCAAACTGGAATAACTTTTCCATGTCACCCCGGAAGGGCATAAGTATAACATGGGCCTTGTTGAGTTTGATGGACACAAGCGAGTTGATTCAGAATTCAACGAAGATGATTTCTTACTGCATGCGTCTCTTGTTAGTTCGACTGTAGAACGTGTCTCATTGCGTAGATGAATGAACCACAAAGTGAAAATCTGGACGCTTATAACAGTCTTGGTCGGTCTTTTAACAATCATATACAGTCGGTTTAAGGCAAAGCGTGGCCTGAAAGTATCACCTGACGATAGAAGTTGAACATGATAAGGGTCACATCTCATCCAGTTATTTTCGCCCTTTCAGCGACTTCTGCACAGTCAACTTATTTGTAGGTTGTTTACATTTCACTGTAATCCCTATTGCTGCATTCTCTTTTCTTGTTTATTAGTTTTGCGAGAAATTTTCAGCTCAAAATCGTTTGAAGCCAGTCAACCGGTAAGCAGATACTATACTGTCTCCAATCCATATGTGCTTTTGGTTTGATGAATCAGTGTAGAAGCTATAGATTATGAGAACAACTCCTGATGGGATTTGGTTTAACGCACAGAAGCTATAGATTTGCTGTTTTATCATTATGTGGATGGTTTAACGCACAGAAGCTATAGATCTACGCGGGAGACTTGCTCACAATACTACGGTGTTATTCCACCACTTTCCCATTTGCTAATTTAACAGATTGTCGTCTCAAAGTGTCTTCTATTGTGCTGTAGTGTGAATGTGAAAGCAGTTCTGGCTGTTGCAGATTTAGAGAGGAAAGGCACAAACCTATATTCGACATAGCGGAAAAGTTTAAGAATGCCTGGAAGATCAAATGTACTTCGACGCGCGACATGGTTCAAAGATGCAAGGTCAGATTGCATCCTGTAGTTCCATATGTGTTTGCTTTCAAAATAATCCATGGCGAAAATGATCCATGCAGGTTCAATTTTTTAGGGTAGCTCTTTGAACTAGAGGAAGGACACAAATCCATAATTCAAGTTTTTTTTATTAATTGTGGAGTTATTTTGACACATTATGGATTATCGGTTTAATGCAATTACGATTAAGAAAATTCATCACACATTAATCCACATTCGACAAATCATACAGATGAGTATTACAGTACTGAAGATGTATTACATGAGAAATTAGATGGAACTACGAGTGGCAGGAATACAAAAGGGAAGTTTGAGCTATTCGCCCTTTTCTTCTTTTTCTTTTTTGTTTTATTATTTATACTGCCATTAGCTTGTTGATTGTCAACATACCAAATGGTTTGGGAAGGCAAGGCAAGGTTTGAGCTGAGAGTTTTTGTGCCGTAAATAACATCGTAGGTCTGGACGCTGGACACGTTCGTACACAAGCCAAGGCCATTGTCACTACAAGCACCACTGCCTTTGCAGATTCATTGGTTGGCGGTTCCAACCTTTGGTCTAACAAATCTTTCAGGAGCAATTCTACATTGTCCCTCCTTGATTTTGATGATTCTTGTAGCTGGGACTCTAGCATATCTCCTGGGTGCCTTCCCATCATGACTTCGAGCGCCACCACTCCAAAGCTATATACATCACATTTATCCGTAACACGCATAGTGTATGCAAGCTCTGCATATCAATAAAAACAAAACAGGCTACCTTAAAACATATCCCAATAAGCAAAAAGATGAACCATAAATGTACAAATTAAGTTTACATTACCTGGTGCTATGTAGCCAAATGAACCAGCAATATCTGTCCAGTTGGATGAATCAGTACTCAATAACCTGGCTATTCCAAAATCTGAGAGACGAACCTCGAAATCAGACTCAAGCAATACATTGTTAACGGTTATGTCACGGTGCACAATTGGTGGAGAGCAATCATGGTGCAAGTAAGAAAGTGCATGAGCAAGTCCTTGCACAATTTTGACTCTAGTTGCCCAAACGAGTTCATTAACACCTTCAACTCCATACAAAACTTTTCCCAAGCTTCCTTTCTCTAAGTATTCATAAAGCAAGAATATGCAACCCCTTCTTGAACAGAAGCCGTAGAGCCTTATGATGTTCCGGTGCCGGATGCTTGTCAAAGTTCGGATTTCATTCTGAAAGCTATGGAGATTGATTGCTGGAATATCATTAGAGTCTGACATGTTAAGCCTTTTAACTGCAACAACTTGGCCTGATTGCAACTCTGCCTTGTAAACCCTTCCAAACCCTCCTACCCCAATGCAGTACTTCTCATGAAAGTCATCTACAGCCTTCACAACTTCCGCAAACGTAAACTTTACTTCCTCTTGCAATATCATCGACTCCAAACTCTCAAAGTTTTCAGAAGTGTTGACTTTGTTCAAAACGAGACTGGATTTTTTACGGAACATAAGACCAATGACAGTTGTAACCATTAATAAACCACAAACAGGCACAAGGATACCAATTAGAACTCTTTTGTTATCCTTTTTGAAATTTCTGTTGTGCCGAGGGGGTATACTGTCTACACACGAGTCTACATACCCATGCAACCCAGAGTTTCCAACAAAAGCATTTTCTGGTGCCCATTGGAAAACGCATGGGATTCGGCCAGTCAAGTTGTTATAAGAAAAATTAACATCACGAAGAAAAATCGTGTTGACAAATGATGGGATTTGCCCCGAAAGATGGTTGTGTGACAAATCGAGCAGCTTAAGCAGAGCTAAATTGCCTAGAATCTGAGGGACCACTCCTGTCAAGTGGTTCCTTCTTAGATTGAGCGTCAACAGAAAGTTCATATTTCCAACTTCCGTCGGAATCTCCCCACTGAGTTCATTGGACTGAAGTTGCAAAGATTCCATATTAATCCAATTGGAGACCAGAGAAGGAAGGATTTGACCAGTAAATAGATTATTATCTAAGCCCAATTCAACGAGGTTGCTCAGATTGGACAAGGACAGAGGCAGTTCTCCATTGAGTTTATTGGAAGACAAGGACAAGTGGGTGAGGTTTGTACGAAGGCCAAGTTCAGAAGGGATTGATGAGTTTAAGGAGTTGTATGAAAGATTAAGGTACTGGAGCTCCCTGATTTGGCCTACAGAGGATGGAATTTTCCCTTCCAGATGATTCATTCTCAGGTCAATACTTTGAAGACCAGAAATCAAACCTATATTGTCCGGAATCGTGCCTGAAAATCGGTTATAAGCTAAACTCAATTCGACGAGGTTGTTCAGATTGGACAAGGACAGAGGCAATTCCCCGTTGAGTTGATTGGAAGCCAGGGACAAGTGGGTGAGGTTTGTACAAAGACCAAGCTCAGAAGGGATGGAAGAGTTTAAGGAGTTGTATGAAAGATTGAGGTATTGGAGCCCCCTGAGTTGGCCTATCGAAGGTGGAATCGTGCCAGAGATATGGTTATTAGCTAAACCCAATTCGACGAGGTTGTTCAGATTGGACAAGGACAGAGGCAGTTCCCCGTTGAGTTCATTGAAAGCCAAGAACAAGTGGGTGAGGTTTGTACAAAGACCGAGCTCAGAAGGGATAGAAGAGCTTAAGGAGTTGTATGAAAGATCAAGGTACTGGAGCTCCCTGAGTTGGCCTATCGAAGGTGGAATTTGGCCATTCAATTTATTTTGAGACAAGTCGAGGAACGTCAAGTTCCGGCATTGAGATATAAATTCTGGGAATTCTGAATGATATAGACTATAACGTTGCATAGACATAGCAAGGTAGGTCAATGAGGGCATGCCTGTAAATTCTGACCAATCTTGATCAGTATTGTTAAAATAGTTTAATCCAAGGTCCATGTACCGTACCTTTTTGAGATTGCTCAGTTGATAAGGGATGGTACCAGAGAGCCTGTTGTCGCGGAGATTTAGATACTGAAGCTCTGTTACCTGGTCAATCTCAGATGGTATAGGCCCATCGAAATAGTTTCCATTTAGATTGAAGTGGGTGAGATTTGGAAATGAGGGAAAGTCGAAAAGGGACAGTGTTCCGTCAATTGCCATATTGGAGAGGTCTATTTTGGAGACTGTTCTGGTTTGGGAGCAGGAAATGGCAGTCCACTTGCAGAGGCTGTTGAGGTTGGTGAGGGACCATGAATTGAGTGGCCATGATGAAGACCAGCCGTCCTTCCATTTGACGAGCGATTCTGCTTGTTTTCTTGGCGCTATTGATGTCGTTTTGATCAGTGGCAATGCGGACAGCAGCAGGAGCATATAAAGAAATGTCATGGTTTTGAGTTGCAGTATGATATGTTTTTTCGCCAGTTTGTATGCGTCACAAATAAATATGGGAGCTAGTAACAACTTTGGAGGTGCAGAGTTTCTAATCCTTTCTTTACGCTTGGAATTTCTGAAAGGATTTTCAACTCAATCAAGAGCCGTATGGTGCCAGTGTTGACTGACCCGGTCGGTCAAGTCTTCCCGTCAAGCGTGGAGTTGACGCTTTGAATTTTTGAATATTATTAGTCTTTAATATGACCACGCTAACTAGATGTCCTGATTTGTAGAATAAATAGTAAACATGGAATTGTAATTGGACCACAGAACTATGTTTGAAGATTGACGATGGTAGTGGTAAAGGATTTTTTTTGTTAGTATCCCACGTATTGTTGAATACATTTTACATAAATATATATTATTAAATCATTCATGTATCTTAACATGAAATGGGTATTTAGCCCCAAAAAATTTAAAGGGAATTGAATACACAAATTATTTACTAATATGAATCCTGATTAACTCTAAATTGGTTGTCATAAACCCGAACCCTAAAACCTCTAATTGACAAAAACCCCCAAATTGATAGAAACCTAAACCCTAAAAATAAAAAAATGTTACGAATTCGTAACCAGACGTACTTCATTACGGATTTTGTATGAACTACAACGTTTTGTTGTTATCAAAATCTATAACTACTCCAAAACAAATTTTCAATTTGTCAAAAAAACAATAAAAGAATAAATCCATTATAATATAAACAAATTTTTATCTAAGTGGTAAGCTTAGCAGTCGACATTACTTTCTTTTAAGTTTTGTACAGTAAAAAGAACTGAACCCATTATAATTTTGAAAAAAAATAAAAAAATTCACCCATGTCCTATCATTCTTTTTTGGGTCAAAATTTTGTGAGATTGACTCTAGAGGAGTAACAGAGAAGGATACAAATTCTGGATTTGTGCACTACCAGTAAAATAAACCAACAATCGAATGTCATGTAGTCGACTTCATAATTAGCATTTACATATTTAGCAAGAGTCTTGAAATTTGGAGGTGTGATGAGAATGAACAATGAGAATGTTGAATGTATGTGAAAAATGTGTGGTGCATGTAGAAAGTTTGGGGTGTGAGGGTAGTATAGGAAAGTACGTGGGGTGGGAACCGGATCCCGTCTTGAGCATGGAGACTCAAGCCTTCTGAGCAGCCCATCTAGGCCCTTGAAATTTGATCCAACGACTACAAACGGGGGGTCCCTCTAAAAGTTATAATAATTATAGTCGTTGAATCAAATTTCAAGGACCCAGATGGGCTGCTCAGCAGGCTCCGGTCCCTATGCTCAGGAGGGGATCCAGTTCTTGTGGGGTGTACTAAGATAAATTTTGATTGAAAAAGTAGATGTGGGATGCATTTAACAATACGTGGGGTATTAATAAAACAACCCAATGGTATATTGTAAATTGTATAGTGTATATATGGATAATCTTAAAAGTTTTTGTTTGATAAAATTAAACATAATATTTCAGTTTCAATCAAGTGAAGTAATAAAATTGAATATACTGCAGGTTCCGCGAGTGTAAAGTATTAAATTTCAATCCCAATAAGCGCTTAGTTTAGTGATACTCTCTCAATGTTGAACGACACCCTGAGTTCGAATCTCCCTCCCCCATTAGTTGGATTTCGGTTTCTATTAGTTATATAGAAAATTTGATTAACTCTTGCCCGGGACTTAATTAGCGTACTGGTCTCAATGAGTTTGAATGTTTTGCTTAAGAACTGCATTTTGGTTGAGTTAACCAACTTACATTTCATTACACCCCATAGTTAAATTATATATTTTCTATGTTTAAATTATATATTTTCTTCTTCACCGCCATCGCCTTGACTTCTTGTACCTGCCGGCTTTGCTGTACATAAAAAATTTCGGAGTTCAATTCTTGTGCGATTGCTCGTTGTGGCAGGCCGTCTTCATTAGGGCCGTCCTTGAGATTTGGGAGGCCCTGTGCGAAACTTGTAAAAGGGACCCTCTTTAAGATAGTTTTAAGTTTTAAAAAAGTATGCAAATGTATTGATACTAGAAAACATTCACTTAAATTAAAACAAAGGCACTTACTACTACGATCAAGTGATATTTATTTTCACTTATATGTGAGAGGTCTTATATTCAAGTCTCACCAAATGCGAATTTGAACCACATTATTGTTAGTCCATTGTGAGACTTAGCCCACTCCCCCACCCTCTTCGCGTAGATAATATCGTTTATTCAACAAAACAAAAAAAAATCAAAATAAACTTTAGCACTCACTGATTGCATGTTTACAAATGTCCTTAATGATAAGTAAAAAGAGTTACAAACAATAACCTTCACTAAATAATCAAAAGTAGTTTTATCTTAAACAATCAAACATGAAAAAAAAAAATAAAAAACATCAGACCTCTAACTTTAAAGTTCACTTGAATATATAACATTGTTATATTATAAAATTAAGAAACTGTCACTTTTCAGGGTGTTATTATTAACACTCAAAAATCTCATTGTACTCCAAGTTCTTATGTTTAGAAAGAAAAAAAAAAATACTCTTATGAGGAGTGCACAATGAGGTTTAAAGTGCTAATGGTAATTTATGAATGAAATTCAATTTTATCCTTTAAAAAAATGTGACAGTGATCGTTACCGAGACTCCAATCGAATGAAATTTGTTAGGTTGTTATTATATGCATTTTTTATACCTCTTTTACTTATTATTTAGTCATGATTTTATAATTAAATTTGTAAGTTTGATGTGTTTTGTGTGAATTTTATAGAAATCATAGTTTGGAGATAATTGTAGATTTTTCAGAGGAAATACCAAAAGAGTATGAAGAAAGATACCAAAAAAATACGAAGAAAGTACGAAGTGGGTTGCTGCTATGCGTGCTTGAATTTGGGCATTAAAAATTCGTTCAAACTGCGTCAATGAGCTGCCCATTTAATTGAAGAGGTGCTGCTCTCTTTTTACAAGGGATGGAATTTGGAATACCATTGGCATGTGGATTCGTTAAGAAGAGAAGGGGGATTTAAAGAAAAAAGACAGCACATATAAAAAGCATAGACATCAGAAGAGGAGGCTGCAGGCTTCCCAGTGTATGCACAGGCTCACATACAAAGTTGGAGTTCAAGATTTCTTCCATGTCATCAAATTCACCCATGTTTGTCATTAGTTCAATCATGAACTAAATCCTTTTGCTAGATTTAGGGTGTACTCTTATCATGAACATCTAATTCTAGTTATTTTATATTAATCTCAGTTATTTTCCATGTTGAGTAACTATTATTGTGCGCTATTGTTATCAAATGATTGACCATTGTTTGTGTGAAGAACTAAATTGACTGACATGTTGAGTTTAGTAGATTGCTTCTCGTAACAATTACCATGAATTTCATAGCCAAGTAGACATACTAGTTATAATTTGTGTAGTTCCGTACAATTATCCATTGAGTGTAAAGGGTATTGAATATCTATATGACTATATCTATGGCTAGACATAGCATGGGTAGATAGTTAGAAACACGGTTAGTATATTTTAACATGAAATATTGACGAATCAAAGGATAATTGCTAGCAACATGAGAATAATATGATACTAATATAAATAACTGGATTAGATGGGATTTAATGAGGAACATGATGTCCTAGTGTTTTCATACAATAATCTTTGATAATACATTTACTTTTACTTCGTGTTCGATTGATTGTTATTTTTGCTTGCATTTCGTTTCTTTGCATATTTGAATTTGTGATCATAATCCTTCTTTTATGTAATTTTAGTTTGAAGTTCATCGCAATATATAGTAAATTTAGGTTAATCCGATCCCTATTAAAACAACACTCTACTTATCACTATATTACTTTGGACGATATTGTACACTTGCAAATATCACAACAAACTTCAATGGAACAGATGGTTGTTGTGATCTTATGGAGAGGATTTTTTCTTTGTCACCAATGAACAAGTGTAGCATTGACCATAGAGGTGATGAGTGTTTCAGACCAAGATCAATTGGCGCTCAAAACAAACACGTTAGATTATGTGCGACGAAAACAGGTCCTTTATGCGAAAATAGCAAGAAGGCTGAGGTTGCGGCTACGGCTGCTATTTTCCAATCATCAGAAGAAGATGCTGATCTATGTAAAAAGTTTGGTAACGATAGAGAGTCCATGTGGTTGTCTTCTGATTGTCCATCACCTTCTGCCTTTTTCAGAGAGTATAGGTGGTTCGATTCATTTCATTCAAATGAATTGTTGTTACCTTCGTGGTTGGCATTGCTGGCAAGAACAAATCCGAAGGAAGAGCCATCGAGTTTGCATATTGATCGGAGATATGAAGACAATAATTTACACGAATGTTCGGAGGATGAAAATGCAAGAGGTTTTTTTGTATGCTCTTCTGAGGGTGCTGAGTCTTGTTGTGGAAATTCCTCTGAAGGCTCCCCAGTTTGTGGTAAGTTGGTAACTCTTCAACTCCTCTAGATTTTGAGAGAATAGGTTACCTTTTTTCGTTGTTAAATCTCGATGGAGAAGATTACAAATTGACACCGGGTACAGATTCAAAGTCGGATTGTCTTCTGTCTGATTTTCCCAATCCATTGTACAAAAGTAGTTGTTGGGGTCATGAATTTCAGTCATCTAATTCTAGTGTATCTACACCCAGTGAAGCACAAACTGAAATATCATCAGGATGTGATTTTTCGTCAGAACATGCTTCTGAAGCTGAAGCTTTGGAAGATCTAACTACTGCTGATGAACCGCTTTTCTGGCCATTTGAGCGGAGAACTGATTGGAATTCAGAAGCAACCTGGAATTACTTTTCCATGTCACCCCGGAAGGGCATAAGTATAACAGCTTCTGGAACTCGACCAGATTCCATTCCGTTAGAACACCATGATAGGAACATGGATGTCGAAGACGGGCAAGGGGTAAGACTAGCTTTCAGCTCAGGATCAGCAGCATCGAAGATTATGAAATTGAAGCAAAAATACAAGGGTGTCCAGCGGACTAATACTTTGCCTTCAAGGTTGAGCAGGGCAAAAGGTTCTGAGAAAATTGTACCTTTAGATACCAAATATTATGCTGTAGAAACCGAAAATGGAAAATTTCATGTCAGCGAGCCAGTTGGTGTGGTTAACGATCGCATAGAAGAAGATTTTGCGTCGAAAGAAGTTCCAATTGAGATGTTCTTGGGTCTTACTGAGTTCGATGGACACGAGAGAGTTGATTCAGAATTCAATGAACATGACTTCTCGCTACATGTGTCTCTTTGTTCGTTCGACTGTAGAACGTTTCTCATTGCGTAGATGAATGAACCACAAAGTGAAACTCTGGACGATGATAACAGTCATGGTCAGTCTTTTAACTGGCCTGAAAGTATCACCTGACAATTGAAGTCCAACGCGAAAAGGGTCACATCTCATCCAGTTATCGATCTTTCAGCAACTTCCGCACACTCAACTTAGTTGTAGGTTGTTTACATTTCACTGTAATCCCTATTGCTTCATTCTCTTTTCTTGTTCATTAGCTTTGCGAGAATTTTTCGGCTCAAAATCGTTTGAAGCCTGTCAACTAGTAAGCAGATACCATACTTGTCTCCCCATGTCTCCAATCTATATGTACTTCTGGTTTGATGAATCCGTGTAGGACAACGATTAAACTACTAGAGATATAGTTTATAATTCAAAGACTACGACAACAACTCCTGATGGGATTTGGTTTAACGCGCAGAAGCTATAGACTTGCTGTCCTGGTCAGTGTCGGATTGAGGCGCAGCAGCCACGCTTGTCTTACCATTATGTCGGTGGTTCCAAAGCCATAGGGACCTGCCCGGTGACCTCAACACCGAGAATTTCTGGTCACTGGACTCGACACAACACTACGGTGTTATTCCACCCCCTCCCGACTTTCTAATTAACAGATTGTCGTGTCGAAGTGTCTTCTATTGTGCTGTAGTGTGAACGTGAAAGCAGTTCTGGCTGTTGAGATTTAGAGAGGAAGGAGACAATCCTACGTTCGACGTAGCGGAAAAGTTTCAGAATGCCCGTAATTAAGAATATAATTTGCTATTTACTTTACTATTTAATTCATATTCGCAACAATTTCAGACCAGAATTCATTATTTCCTACTTAGTTTTAATTTTTCTTGATTGATTTCAGTTAATCTTCTTGAAAATTATACGTTTTGACAATCAATGAACTGAGCCTACACGGTCATAGTCCAACACAAATGTTTTATTCTTAGAACTAAAAATGTACCCTGAAAACAAACAAAAATATTGCTTTTAACATCTAGTTATATTCTCATTTCTATCATCTCTCGAGATGAGATCCACATATTTTGTGGGCCCTACCCTTAGTAGAGCGATGGTAGAAATAGATAATAAATATAGCACTACTTAAAGAAAAAAAAAAGTTACTAATCTAACCTTTTAGATTTTATGTACCACTTCAGTAGTAGTAGCACACAATGGCTGGTCTAAGATTCTAACATTAGGTGGACATAATCAATGTACGCTAGGCACTAGTCAGACGGCATGCTTTGGCCTAGCGCTTAGACGGGGATCTAGGTGGACCAGACGGATTTAAGTTAATTTATTATTTATCATATAAAGAAGTGCCTATTTACAAGATGAAAGTTTAAGTGATTATGAGATCGTAGTACTTCAAACGTTGTATGAATTTAGAGTGAACTTTAAAATAAATAACGGTGTCAAACATATTGTTTAAAAATATTGTTGATTAATACATCATCTTTTTATTAATTAAAATGCTAGGTATCACAACCTGATTGGAAAACAATTAAAATAAATGAGGAGTTGGTCATGTGAAAAACAGAGAGAAAATCTTTCTCCTTCATTGGAACCAAAGTGCAAGAATAGCAAAGCCATGGTGGTCATCTATACAACTATTGTGATTTTCTCTCTTCCATTACCTGCTTAGACCGTTGGGTGGTCCTCAGAGCTTCTCGTAGACGCTTCTTCAAATTTTTGAGTGGTTCCAAGACCACTCAGATTCGTACATGCATCTGCCTCTTGCACATGAGTTGATTAGAATATTAGCCCTAAGATGACGAGTTGAGAATGAGAGATTTTCTCATATAACCTAGTCTAAACACAAATAATGTTACCATTTAATAAATACTTATTATTTGTTAAAAAACTACAGACGATCGATGACATGAAAGAATCCCTCGTTAGATAATAGCTTGCAAAGTTCGCAACTCATTCTATTGTTATTCAAAGTCAATCCCCGTCCTAATCTTTCACCTAATCCTAGATCTTACCTAGCAACCAAACACTAGCGTATTCATCACATGAGGAACAATTTTCTATCACCTACCACGTACACGCGTCAACCATGTGGCCCCAGTTGACCAAAACTCCGTTCTACACGGGGGGAATCAAACACGACAAAACTGACCAAATCCGCGGCTCCCTATCCCTTTTGTTTTTTTAACTCCCAACGGGATCCTCTTCGTATTTTTGACGAGGATTTTAAGAATTTAAAAATCGAATCTGTTTATCTTACATTATGTGATTAATTATTATTAAGTATTATTTGTATTTAATTTTAAATAAAAATATTTAAAATAATTTCTGATCGTACGATGTATAATAAATGGACACGATTTACGGATCTTGAAGATCCCGCAAGTATAGCTACTTTCTCCAAATTCTACGAGGACTTGACTTCCACATTTACCCTGCAACTCTCTTTTATTTACAAAAGTGACACGGGCTTAACGCCATAGTCACAGTGTCATCCCCGCCAATTACTGTCGACTTTCAGTGGCAGTTTCGGGAATTCGGTTTATTTTACAGTTGGGGTCTGAAACCGAAGCTTCCTTGCTTTTCCTCCATCTCTGAAGAAGCTGTTGGTATTGGGCTTTTTGACTTTGATCAGAGCCACCGCCACCTCTGTTTCGCTGAAATTGCAGAGCGATTCTGATCTTCCGGACTGCGATTTATAAAGGGTATTCCTCGGACTCAGATTCTCGTGCTGAAATTTTTTGCTAAGAAATTCATAATTTGACACTCTGTAGACAAATACAGGTAGTTGTTTATGTATTTTTCTCTAATTTCTCTAATTCAATCTTGTTTTTCTTTTAATTTTTGGTGTAATTGGTGATATGGGTTTGGCTTAATTTGATTTTCTGCAAATTGTAAAATTATCATTTTAATTTTTAATTGCTACTCTTTATTTGGGATTTTTCAAAAATAATCGCTGAAATTGTGAGATTATTTGATTTTCTACTTTTTTTTTGGTAATTTAATTTTTGGTTAGTGAATGCAAGTTTATGACATTGTGTTAGGTTAGCGGATCCGATCAATTATTAATGTTGTTAAGTGGGTGGGATTAGTTGAACAAGAAAGAGGGCAGGGAAGGGCCTGAATGAAAGAATTGGTTTTCTACTGATTCATTGAGGAATGCTTCATGGACTAATTTAATGTGTTGGTAATTGCAAGGTTTTGTTTCCAAACCTTTGTTCCGGATATCCGGGTACAATGCGTGCACCATCATTGCTTGCACAATGTTTGCCCGGCTTGGTGCCTCAAGACAAAGGAAGTAATAGTGTGTCCTCTATTTCGGAGAGGGATTCGCACCTCCCTTCGCCAGCTGTTGAGATTATCCCTTCAAAGGTATAATCCTATCGACCCCTTCAACCATTTATGATCTTAATTCTACATGTATAACCCAAGAAATATAAACTTTATCGTTAGTTTTTGTTCGGTCTGAAAAATTAATGGTTTGTTACGCTCAAACTTTTGTTGGAAGAGAGGGGGCCAACAAGTTATAAATGTATTGTGACATTGTTCCCTTTATATACTGCAGACAGCTCACTCATACAAGTATGCTGGTGAGAATATTGACTTGCAAGGACTCAATGTCTTCAAGGTATGTCGTTCTTCTCCTATTTGTTCTGGTCTTTATACCTTGGCTTGGTTGAAAAGCGTCTTTAAGTCATTAGTTTATGGAAGATTAGTTGCAGACTGAAATTGATTATAAATTAACTAGCCCGATTAGACACATCTGTTTCCAAGTAAACCTTTTGCTATGGAAAGTCACAACCTTTTGCCATGGTTCCTTGTCTCTTCTAGAAGTCTCTTTTATTTTGGTGCTCGATCCCTTTGATTTTTTCCTGCTGCCTGCTTTTTTAATAGATGAATGTTAAATTACATGGCTTGTGGAATTTAGCTTGTAATACCTTATTGGACATATTAATGACTAGATGGACTAATTGTCATGAAAAAGCAGCATAGTGGACAATTCATGGAGCATTTGCATTATCATTGTTGAAAAGTTGATTGATGGCTTTCTCAATCTTTAATAGGGAAGAGTTAGTGTTTCTGATATCATCGGCTTCAATGGTTCAGAGATGATATCCATAAAACCAGATGGTATGGACACCGGACATTGCATTCCAATACAGTGAAAAGCTTTCAATTCAAATTTGGCTGTCGTCATATGATATAGCTACATTATCAGTCTCCTTCGATCTTAAGAATTATCTACTTGCTTTATCTGAGATTAAAACTGGACATTCATTTACTGTGTAGGGCATCTGAAATCTTGGGATAGCTCCATTGAGCTTGTTAATGGCCTTAAACATGATATTCGAGATGGGCAACTGAGCTTTCGAGGAAAAAGGGTGCTTGAGGTAGTATATCTTGCTCTTTTGTGCATCAGTTCAGTTTTCTTTTTACTTATTCTTGACTTTTAAACTTTTTGCTCCGAATGCCTTGATTATAACTTTATATCTCTTGATATATCCTTAAATTTCAGTCGGTGACTATTTGTCGTGAAGGTTTATTAGATATTAAAAATGACAGTTTTATAATAGTGGTTATTTGGAATAATCATTTTCTCTCATGTTTTTTCGGTTGCTTGAAAGTTTTGTAATTTGTTCTCTACAAAAGAGCACATCTTAAACAGTGCTACATCTAATTATGTTCGTCAAAATGTTCTCTAAATTGGTTTTTCTTGGTTAAATAATACAGATCCAGACAAGCAACTAAATGTGTTTAAATGTGTTCTGAACTCTATTTCTGTTAAACTTCCTTTTATTAATCGGTTACAAATTGATTAGTGGCTTAATCTTTTTACCTGCTGATTCTTGCAGTTGGGTTGCAGCTATGGCCTACCGGGGATTTTTGCATGCCTAAAGGTATGCTATTGTGATGGTTGTGGCTCTTTTTGTCCCATTTTCTTTCGATTTCACCCTATGTCGATATCATTCTTTTTTTCTTTAAATAACCGATGTCCAAATTTTTTCAAGTAAGGTGCTTTAAGAAGAAAATCGCTTCACATTTTGTTTGATGACATAACATTTCCAGCAGCAAGTATATTATCCATTTTGCTCACGTGAAATGTTGGTGATTAAAATTTCCCAAGATAGGGTTTTATGTTAATTTCGATGTCAATGGGATAAAGCATGAGTGCACAAGTCTTTGTAGCAGCTCCATTCAAGGTCTAATAAAGTCCCAGCCAAATACGTGAAACAATTAAACCAAAAGAAAATGAAATAACAGGTGAAAACAATTCGGTAAATGATAAAAAATAAAAAAAAAATGCAGGGGTTTCTCTAGGCTTCGGAACATATTTGAAGAAGTTGATTTATAATGTTTGTCTAATCTGACACATTTCTTCATAGGGAGCTTCCACGGTGCACTTTCAAGACCTGAATGCAGAAACCATTAGATGCACAACTATACCAAATGTCCTAGCCAATCTTGAGCAGGCTCGAGACAGGCAGAGCCGACAGACAGAAAGCCCTCTGACTCCATCAAGACAAACTGTGACCCAGTCGGTGCACTTTTATGCTGGTGACTGGGAAGAACTTCCCACAGTCTTGTCTATTGTAAGGAATGACGGTGAAGCATCAACAGGAATGAATCTCAGCTTCTCTGAGGAGGATTTTATGGATGGATGTAGCAGCCAAGACGGTAGCATCTTGGCACGAGAATCCTCCTCAAGGCGATCGAGGAAGCTTTCAGGAAGCCGGGCATGGGAGAGGGCTAGCGAGACAGAACAAGGAGGTGGATATGATATTATCTTGCTGACAGAGATCCCATATTCTTTGACCTCGTTGAAGAAACTTTATGCGCTCATAAAAAAGGTCAGTTTCTTTGCCCCTCTCTACATTTTACGTGAAGACATTGAAGCAACATGTTTGTTATGGATTCTTCCAATTTCTTGTACGAACAAACTATTTACAATGTTTTACTTTTGCTTTGAAATGATCAGTGTTTGAGGCCCCCGTATGGAGTGCTGTACTTGGCTACAAAAAAGAACTACGTTGGCTTCAACAGCGGAGCTCGGCATCTCAGAAGCCTGGTTGATGAAGAAGGCATTTTCGGAGCCCATCTAGTGAAGGAGATGGCTGATAGAGATGTGTGGAAGTTTTTTTCCAAGTGAACTGAAAGTACAGAAATAGTCGGAAACCGACCGTTAAAATTCCAAGTACAGAAATAGTCGGAAACCGACCGTTTAAATTCCTTGTGGAGGACGCCATTCAACAAAAGCTTCTTGTTTATGGGTTAGTAATAAGGAGGTCAAAATACTAAAGATTAGCCAACAAGTGTCTAATGTTTTCTTCCTTCTTTATTTTTTTAGTACATTTATCTTTTTGAAGAAAATACATTTATTCTTTAATCGTGTAAATCAGAACACTAATCTCTGTGTTAGATAATATTTTCTGAAATCTAAATAATATAATAGTACTTGCTTATGATGTAGAGGGCGAACCTTGGCCCAACAGACAAGTTGTTCCTTTGTAGTCAAAAGGTCATGGGTTCAAGTTGTGGAAATAACATCCTTGCAAAGCAAGGGCAAGATTGCATACTATAAATGTTCCTCTTGACCTTCACAAAGCAGGAGCCTTGTTAGCTTAGGGTCGCTCATTTTTGCTCGTGGTGTAGATTATCTGTTTGGCCGCTTTGCAGTTCAGAATTGTTTCGGAAAGAGAATTGGCCAAGTAACATCAAAATCTAAAATGTTTAAAGATGCATTCTATGTCATACCATGTGATCAAATAATTGGTTGGAAATATGGCCTTCGACAAAAATAAACGGTTAGTTTATTCAATCTAATGGTCAGAAATAAATAAAGGTGTGATGGGCGAGAAAAAGGTGCGAAGATCGACTCTCTTTACAAAACTATACATAAGTTTTTAATATCTATATATAAAATTTTAATGAATACAGAGGGCAAGGGTGTACCAAACAGAGAACTTAATTTTTAATATCTGTGTGAAAGGTAAAAACCTTCAAAGAAGTCTAAAAGGTACATGGAGTTAGCCTCGAAAGATAAAGTCGATTGTATTGCTGTTCGACACAAGTACAACATCCCTGAATATCCGAACTAAATCGTCTACTACTTTACTGAAGATGAAGTGGCCTCGTGATGTGAACAAAACATTTCTGCAGGTGGCAAAATCCGTTGATGCTATCTTGATCTTTTGGAGCAACAGACGCAGGACAAGGGAACGGCCAAAAGAAGAGATACAGCGTGAGGGAACTGCACATCAATACTTGGAAACGAGTCTCTGGATTCTACATACTACCCTGTCTGTGTCGGTTCTCTGTTAACCTCCTCCACACCATCTTCCCACAATGCAATAACGTCAGGATTGCGATGAAGAAAAGGAGCGGAATACCGATGATACAACCCCCAGATGCAAAATTAACAAGTGTCTGAGAAGTTGAAGGCAAAAGTCAAGCGTCTATTGAAGCATTAAGTTATGGAAAACAATAAACACAATAATAAAATGTAATGTTATTGGCAATCCGAAAATGTCATCCTGCACTCTTCCCTAAAACAACTTTTCCTTGTATGTTTACAAATTCGTAGTGTCAGATGACTTTTTGGAGTGCCGAAAACAGGTCCTAAACATAAAATACAAGATAATAAATAAATCCTCAAGTAACTAAAGAAAAGTAAAAGCAATGCAAACAATTTTTCAAATAGTAGATGAACCATTAAACACTGTACTTGAATGGAAAGAGCTTGTAAGAACGAAAAATGGAAATAGCTGAAATGCCTAAACAAACAAATCAAACATTATAGGAGTCAATTTCCACACCCTAACGGAATTAGATACTCAAATTATGCCTTCTTCGCATACCCTAACAATTGCTCAATTTCCATATAATTTATGAAATAAATAAAAAGATAAGCTCTCCTTTCATTACAATTTTACAGGAACTTGTGGACTTTTATTTAATAGAATGCCACCTCATGTATGCATCATTTGCATATCTTGAACCTTATATAATCCAAATTAATTCTACATCTACCAATCCATCATATATTATGTGTATGTGCCGCAATGTCATGTCATAGAATTGAAATTTTCCTTTTCTTATTTATCGTGAATGTGCTTTTGTGAATGTGTTTTTGTTCGAACCCACCAGAATATATATATATATATATATATATAGAGAGAGAGAGAGAGAGAGAGAGAGAGAGAGAGAGAGAGAGAGAGAGAGAGAAATTTCAGAACTACCAAGTTAAAACACATTAAAACATCAATGGAATGTCAAGAAAACAGTTAGACAAAGTGCATAAGCACAGACATTGTGTCTGTGTGTGACTGTGTCTGTTTTCCATGAATAGGTGAGGTTAGAGAGACATTTACCACCATGCCTGCTACAAGATGAACTACAGGAACAAAAATCTGGTCCACCTTGTTCCCTTCTGCATATCCATTGAATGCAATGACCATGGAAAAAGTATGAATTGTTACAAACGCAAGGGCGATGAGTGCTGCAAAAAAAAAGACACAAATTGTCGGATGGACAAAGCTGACAGAATAAATGAACTTTTCTAAACACCAGCCAACTACCAAAATGCTGTTGCAAAAGTTTCAGGAAATTTGATTTCAGTTTCCCTTGCTTGTTCTGAATGTACAGGTGGAAACTAAGATGGTCAAGAAACTACACAACCTCGCAATCACCTATATCTACAAACATGCTAAAAAAAAAATCCTATAACTGAAGAAAAAAACTAATTCCTCGCAAGCACCTATTTTAAGGTTTGACTCACCAGAGAGAAGAAAAAATGGTATCTTCGAGCACCTGTCAACGAAGAAGGTTGCTGGACCAAATGCTGGTGTTAATAGGCTGAGACAGAAAAACACAGCATGTGCCACACCATGACCCAGACCTCCAGCTGCATGATTAAACTGATAGAATCAGTCTAGTATGACAAAAAAGATTAAAATTGTTTGAATTGTCCTTTACAGAGGCTTAGAAGGAATTATGTGAACCAGTAAACGTGATACTATGCAGCAGCAGCAGCATCACAAAGCAAACAGATATACAAGAAGGTTCAAAACTTTTATTTTTGGACTAGGACTACCACTGTACAGTTGGCATCCACCCAGAAAATAATTGGAGAGTTGCACGGAAGAACACAAACCTAATAGAATGATAACAACAACAAAATATACAGAACTCAAAAGCACATCACCCTATAAACTCAATCACAAAGTTCTTAAAGGTGGAAGCCCACCAATTACCACCACCACCACCACCCCCCCCCCCCTTTCTCCCCTCTTCTTGATATATGATGACTACAAATGTAACAAATCTGAGAATCTTGTAAAGCTTACCCAGAGCGATTTGCATCTTATCAGTTAAATATAGCCGTGGTTTAGAGACTCTATCAGCAAAAGCATCCAATGTATCTTCCAACTTCCTACCATAATATGCAAAACAAGAGATGTTATATACCTTAATCAACCATAAACAACCCAAACTATAGATCATATGCGTCACATATACAAAGTATAGACGGACAAAAGAATTACACAAAAACTTCTACACAGAGAGAGTCTATTCTTAAATAGAAAACATAACATCCAAGTATAAAGGTTGTTGTGGGCTTCCACAGATGGCGGAAAGTTTCTAAACTTATATGATCGAGAAAACTGATTTACTTGATGCAGAAACTAGCAAGAATTTTAGTATTAGAAAATTCAGAGGCAGTGATGTGTGAGAAAATCAAGAAAATGACATTCAGTGAATGTGGTGATATTATGAAGTTGAATAGGTCAACAGAAAGATCAACAAAGCTAGGGCACAAGAATATTGCAGAGCATCTTAGACATTGAAAGAGTAAGAGTGTCATTTCGATTATGAGTAAAAACAACACGGCAAAGCATTTAGGTATAACTAGAACATTCTGTAAGGAAGCCTTACATAGAGATTCTTTAACCTCAGGTCCTCAGCTAGATAATACACATTTACCAATACAAGTTACAGAGTAAAGGGCGTTCCTTGAAAACTGCCTAATCCTAAAACTACACTAAGTTCACGAGTGAGACACTTTTCAAGTCTTCCACAAAGAATACCACAAAACTATTTGATACTCCATGAACTATCCTCTACTTGAGTCGAAATATTTGTGAAATGTTTCATAATAAACTATCCCAACTTTTTATTATGCCTTAGCTCACACTAAAAGAAAGGAATTTTCCCACTTCTTCCCATTACTTATAAATTATAACAAACACTAGCGACCCTTTAACAGGCTTTAACTACGCTGAGCACCAAAAACAATTAAGGACAAAGCCCCAGGAAATCAACTTACTTGTAGACCTTCCAGAAAAGAACCCGAAGCCCTTCTTGAAACACAACAGATGTGAATATGAGAATGCCATACGGCCACCATGCCGATGATTTCAGAGGTAGGAATGCCCTCCACAATCCCGACAACACGATGAGACTTATAAGCCATAACAATGTACTGCACACATTATTACAAAACAATATTATCAGCCCAAATTACATTGTATTCATACACCATAAACAAAATACGAATTAATAATCCCCTTCCTAATAATAGCATTCGACTTCCAATTTGCTTAATTTCAAGATTTTTGCAAACACTTAACAAATCACAACTACTTTTTCCAAATTCCATCATAAAAATATGAGCTTGATTATTACCACGGCTACAACATAAGCTTAAATTGAAAGTTTCAATGTTCGAACGTTACCCAAGAAGGAGAATTTACCCTAAAAGGAAATACACCAACAAAAGGGGGAGAGAGAATTAGGCGAAAGCTGACCTTGAAAGGACGGTAAGAACCAGAAAGGGTTTCTTGGAGATGACAGAGACGAAGAGGGAGAGGGAGGGGCCTAGCGCTAGCAAGGCGTAGCCGATCCCTGCTGCTATCGTCATTTCAACTGATCGATCGGGGAAAGCTTTTTACTCGGTAGACTCCGACTCCGACTCAGTTCAGTGGCTTTTTTTCCATATTTCTCTTTTTATTTTGGATTTTAAGATAATTATTCTTGAAATAATTGGTAGTTTTGATTAGTCCACGGTATTTTTTTTTTTTTTTTTTCTTGGACAGTTCTAACGAAACACTATTGGTATTGTTCATTTTTAACGAAAAATTATATTTTCATCTTTTTCTGGTACTATTCATTACACATTTATTTGTCATTTTTCATTAAGATTAAAGTTTTTTCAAACTTTTCGTTAGTTTTTTTTTTTTTTTTTTTTCTACAATATGATAGGATTTCTCCTTTTTCTTGTAACCAAGAGGTTTAAATTCGAATTTTGTAAACCTCGAGTTTGTAATAATTAATTTACTTTAAATATATTTTTTTAAAATATAATGTAAATCTCAATTCCCCCCTCTCAAGTTTCGTAATTTTCAACATTTGGTACATGAAGTTTTTTTCATCCTAGAGTCATACCTAAAGTGTTAATTTTGGGATAGTCTCATACATCCGTTAGTCTACCTGTTAAATCAGTCGTTAACAGATGATATGGCGCCCACATGGACAATGATTGGACACTACGTGTCAATATGGGACCACGTGAATATTTAAAAATTTAAAAATAAAAATTTTATGGGCGTTCGTTCACCCCTCCCTCCTTCCTCCATTCTCTTCCCTGCACCCAACCTCCCCGCACACCTACCTATTCTCCTCATTCTCCCTCCCTTCTCTCCTTTGAACTCACCCTCCCAGCACACCCACCAATTTTGATCCAGAAAAACAAGAGGGAGAACCAAAAATTCAAATTTCTAGGGTTTCCGATTTTCCGATCTCTCATAATTGGAGAAGTACGAGAACCCTCCCACCCTCTCTCCTCTAAGCCCACCCACCCCTCTCTTTCCTAGCAAAACCCTAAACCCACAAATCTGGATTTCCTCCAAAACTCATCATCCCCCTACCAATCACCCCTTGACTCCACTGCACTTGTTCAAGCAGTAGCCACCTCTCTCGTCGCCTTCCACACCCACACACACAACCTCCAAGAAGTCCTCCTTCATTCCTCCTCCCGAAATCCATCACAACATCCACCGTCCCCCACCCCCCGCCGCCTCCTCCTTCATTGCCACCGCCTTCAAATGCTCCAACCCATTTCTAGTCTTCTTTTTTTTACTCCTTTCCCTCCCTCTCCTCTTCCTCCTTGGCCCTCGCTTCCTCACCCCCTCCAACGCCAGCATCCCCATTTCCCCGCCAATGAACTCGACAACCAAATCCTCTTCTCCCGCGCCCTCAACCCTAACCTTAACCGACCCAAACCCACTTTTCCCTCCTCGCCCTCGATTCCAAGTCCTCCAAACCCGAGTTTGTTGATTCAGGGATGTGTGGCTACAAGTTTGTAGGAAGACTGAGTTTTGATGTATGGAAATGAAGAGGGTTGGGTGGCCATAGAGGAGAGAAATGAGGGAGGTTTGGGAGAGGTAGGAGAGGATGGGTTGGGCGATGGCATTGAGGAAGGCGACGGGGGCGGCGTAGTTTGGGTTAAGGTGGGTGAAGGTTGATCTGGGGAGAAAGAAGGGAGGGGTGAAGAGGGAGGAGTCGGAAGGATCGGGGAAGAGAAGAGGGAGAAGAATAGAACAATTTCTATATTTTTTTTATTTTTTTTAATTTTTAAATATTCATGTAGGCCCATATTGACATGTAGCGCCCAGTTATTGTCCACGTGTGCGCCACGTCATCAGTTAACGGCTAATTTAACAGTCAGACTAACGAATGTATGATATTATCCCAAAATTAACACTTTAGGTATGACTCTGAGACGAAAAAAACTTCATGTATCAAATGTAGAAAACCACAAAACTTGAGGGTAGTAAACTAAGATTTACTCTAATTTATATAACGGTAAGTAGCTACACCATTATTTCTCAACCACTACGACTTATTTTCTTTCAAAATATTTTAGGGTTTGATATCATTTTAGTCAAAGGGGTTTTTTCCCTTTTTTTTACATGGGAATTGGTCATAAATGTTTAATTTTAGGTCTATGTAGGAAGTGATCAAATTAAAACACCAAATTGACTGCAAAACTTATACAAAATGCCAGCACTTCTGCAAATATCAAAAATATTCCGAGTCTATATAAATCCATATGTTTGACATTTGGTATTTCCAATATTTTCTGACCTAAACTCAAGAAGATAGGATTATTGCATTCCTTAATGTCGAAAATATTTTCTGACCTAAACCAAATTTCTTATTATTACTTATTAAACTTGACCTAAATTAAATTTTCTATCACTTACAAAACTTGAGGTGAAGGACGCGTTATTAATGAATTGTTAAGAAATTTTGATCAACAAATTGACCCCAATGAGTCTTGTAAACTTACAAAATTAGTTGAACCGACTCCACATTCGAGGTAGTTGTTGATGTGATTCTTATCCAACCATTACAATACCACACACTTAAGGTGGAGGTTGTTAACGATTTGAGAGGAAATTAAGCAACTATAAGTTATAAATAAGTTGACCCCATGGCACTTTGTAGGATTTTTTTTTCTTTCTTTTACTACAATGATATAGTTAAACAAAAAATTTGATGAATAAATTCGTATTGAACTCAGCATTTATGATATTCAAAAATAAGACATCTCACTTATAAGCGAAAAAAATATCACTAAATTGTAATATTAAGTGGTTGCAGGATTTAAATTTGGTTGAGCTGACTCTACAACTCTAACGACTAATGTACGTATATTCATATGTTCATTGGAACATCGATCGATCACAAAAAATATAGACGGGACCTAAAAATATCCACCATGGCTAATTTATATATTTTTTTAAATATCCACTGGTGGACGATCCTCAAACACCCAATCCTACCAAAATTTGTTAGAAAAGAAAACAAGTACAGGGAGGAGGACAACTAGCCAAAACCTTGAAGAAAATAGACAAACAAGGTTATAAAAACTTACATCAAAACGGTAGTTGGGCTTAACACCATACGGGACCCATAATCAATAATTAATAAGCATATTACGCTAGTTCTATATCAATTAATTAAACAACTAATGCAAAACACCACCTAGAAATTGTAGGTATTATAGTCGTCAAACAATATGCAGAATTATTATTTTTAGATAAGTATGGTAAATGTTCTATACCTAATTCATAAAAGGATAAAAAAAAATTAAAACATCAAACAAAATGAATAAAAAAATTAAGAGTGCTATTAAAATCATCTCATTGTCTTATTTTTCCATCCATATTATAAATTCATCTACTATAAAATATTAAAAAATTAATATGCTCCTAAAATAACCTTTAATGTATATAAATTCTTTTTTAATTTTAAAAAATATATATTAAAAAGAAGCAATCGACCTCTCGTACTCGCCATTGAAGAGAGCAAAACGGGAGGGGGACGAGGAGAAAGAAGCAGGGAGAGACAGAGAAACGGGGGACTAACAAACTAAATGGCCGGAGAGATGTGAGAAATGGGTCGGGGGTTGGATGTCTTTCTCCGTCGTGTGGGTGCATGTGCTGTTGGATCTGGTCATCTCTAGGTTGACCGACGCGTAAGTCTCGTCCCCTCCCTCCTTCCTATGCAATTCACAATCAATTCCTAATTCCATGAATTGAATTGTGTTTTTTTATTCCTAATTCCATGAATTGAATTGGTTTTTTATTTTTATTTTTTTTTATTTAAGAAAACTAACGAAAAGTCTAAACAAAATTTAGGGATGTAGTCAAATTTGGATTTGAGAGGACTTTAAAATCCTAGTGTAGTCAATTAAAAGATTTTAAAGGATTTTAGAATCCATTTAAATCCTAGTGTAGTTAATTAAAATATTTTAAAGGATTTTAGAATTCATTCAAATCTATGTGTAGTCAATTAAAAGAGAGTTGTGATATCCACACATCCCATTTTACTTTTCACACAACTTTTTAATTTTCGACCGTCGGATCAGATGAATTGAAGAATATCAACAGACAGAAATTATCAAAATGTGTGTGAGAAGTAAAATGGGGTGTGTGGATAGCACACCCCTTAAGAAATTTTAAAGGATTTTAAAATCCATCCAAATCTAAGTGTGTTAAAAAAATTAAGATTTTGGAAGATTTCAATAAGTTGTGGATTTTGTAGGATTTGAGAGCAAGAACTATATATAACCAAGACTAAAAAGAATCCAACCTCACCCCCTAGGATTTCAAATCCTTTTCCATTTGGGTAGTCCTCAAATCTATACCAACCCCAGCTACACGTAAGTAACCACCATATACTTTGGTAGAATCTCTTTTTGTAAGCATTTCACAGTATTGCACACAATTTGAGCTAGGTTTTTGGACGAGTTCTCGAATTCTCAAGGCAGAGGGGAATCACATTGATGCTCAAACAAAAAATATTAGTAGTGTATGTAAAATACGAATATGTACATCATCTATTATGCTTCTTTATTTCGACATCATCAAACTCTTTATGTCCTGTAACGACAAAATGTCAGTGCGAACTTCCATCAAACACCTAGAGTGCCACCTTTCCACAATCCTCAAAACTCTCACTCGCTCTCTCTCATAGTCGCTCTCTACCCCGCCGCAGTCGCCAAAGCCGCCACCTTCAAAGCTAGACCTGCAAGATCCCTACTCGCTCCTCAAACAAGACCCAATCGAAATCTGCTCTTCTATGTGGGTCAAGGCCTTCTCTTCCCCGCCCACCATCACCTTCCCCAACCTCATCGGCTTCCTCTCCAAATTCGACCTCTGGGTATTGGCCTACCAGCGTTCCTGGGCCCATGTGACCGGTACGTTCCCGCCCCGCAGCACTATCCACTCCCATGTCCTCCATGATCTCATCTCCCTCTGAAGTCGGTGGTGATGGTTGTTGGTGGTATAGTGCTCAAAAGCTCACCAAAGTTATGTTGATCTATCAATTGAGAAAGAGATGGAGTCATGGTTGTGTGAAAGGGAACTCGAAAAGGGGGGGGGGGATAAAGTGGTTATTGATTATAGTAAGGCAAAGGGAAAAAGATTTTTTCTTTTTCTTTTTTTAACAAAAAAATTATATGAAAATCCATCACAAAATCTATAAACTAAATCCATTCAAATTCTGTAAAATCCATATGAATTTTGTAGGAGTCTTAAATCCTATCAAATCTATCACTTTTAAAATCCTTTAAAATCTTAGTTTGACTACACCCCTCTTAATTTTAATAAAAAATGACAAATAAAGGTGTAGTGACAAGGAAAAGGTAAAAATATGATTTTTCGTTAAAAGTGAACAGTACCGGAAGTGTTTTGTTAAAATATTCCTTGTTTTTGGTTTGTTTGATCAATGTTGTTGGAGATCTCCAACTTCCCTGATTCAATGTTGTTGGAGACGGGGGATAGAGAAACAGGGTGGGGGAGGGGAAAAGTTTGATGGGCCAATTTTATTTATTTATTTATTTTTAACTACAAGAACATTATAATGAATCTTTGAATAGGGGTTTAAAAGTCTTTTTAATTAGAGAAAATATGTCATTAATTTTTTTTTTTAAAAGGTGGGTGGAGAAATAAGACATTGGAGTGGACCTAGTAACACTCAAAATTAATTAGAGATGCTTAGGTTCAAATGACGTGTGGGCCATAAAGGTCATTTGAATACGTCCACTTAAAGTGCTTAGACAAACAACATCATTTTGATCTAAGATTTGTTTTATAATATTGCTTCTTCCTCCTCTTGACCATGGTGCTGAAGAAAGTTTGGGTTCTACCATAAAACCAATTGGTAATATGGGAAGTAGCCCAATCTCTTATAGGCTCATGCAAAGTCCCTTCTCCCATCAATGTGGGACTCATTCTCAACACGCCCCTTCATGTGTGGCGAATTTTCAAGCCTAACACGTGGACAACACAACCGAATGACATGGAGCACATGTGGCCGTTTGGCTTCACACGTGGGACAACCTGCTCTGATACCATGAAAAAAGTTGAGGTTCCACCATAAAACCAATTGGCAATATGAGGAGTAACTCAACTTTTTATAAGTTCACTCAAGGTCTCTCCTCCTATCAATGTGAGACTCATTCTTAACAGCACAAGTTGCAGAACATTCTTGCAGGTTTACCAACTAACCAAAGGGACGGCTACTCGCTCCTGGACTTCTTTTCCAATGAAAGGAGCCGTCCCTCCTTGCCCTTATGTAGCTTCGTCGGTGGTTACGAGTGCATAAATATTGTAGTCGTGTTGTACAACACTAACATATCAAAAGTATCCATTTAAGTTGTGCATGAATTTAAAGAGTCAACATTTTGAATCTCTGTCGATGAAAACCCATTGACCACTCCAATTGGAATTTGGATGCCATGGGGTTGGGAACAAGACCCACTCAAGGATAAATTTTTCAATGTGACCGGAACACAGATAGTACACCATATGTTTTTATATAAGTGGTGAAATTTTTTATTTTTTAAGTTATTAACTTTTTAACACACATATCCCACCATTTGTATAGTGACACGTATTGTACCACACCGTGTACCGATCACATTGAAAAATCTCTCCCACTCAAAGCTCATGTACTTCTGCCCATTGGCGAAGGAACATAAGGACTATAGTCGTCATAGACAGCTAGGTTTATCTTGGCTTGAAAATATAAGATTAGTATTACACTTAATTTTATTGCTTGGCAACGCTTCTTAACACTTTAAACAAATTCAATCCTTATCTTTTCTTTTATCCAACAGTCCCCATCCCAAAATTTAAGTATTTCATTTTAAATGGTCATTTATCACAAATCAATAACTTTTAAATTAAAACTCATTATTCATTTTTAATTTTAAAAACAAATCGTCTTTCACTTGTGCACTAGTAGAGTTATTCCCCTCTTCTTTTTCAATTTCATATATTTAGCCATTTCAAATCCGAAATTTATTGAGCAAAGAACAATAAGGTTTATAAAACCCTGTTATTCTCTATAAACTTTTATTTAGGGCTTGCATATTTTTTAGCAATTCTTTCTCTTGAGTTTATTAATTTTTTCAATAATATAGAAAACATCATAAACGGTTTTGAAATATGAAAAATCGTCGAGAATGATTATGGTTGCTGTATATAAATACATAAAATTATCTACACATATGCAAATATTTGGAGGAAGCCTTTAAGGGAAGATTCCCATTTTTCAAAAAAAAATGAGGACATCTCTTGACCATTAGATTTGATTTTAATAAAATCCTGTGATTGAGATTCTGTGACCTGTGATTTAATCTCAACCACAGAATTTCATTAAAGTCAAATCTAACGGTCAAGAGGGGTATCCCCTTTTTTTTTTTTTTTTTTAAATAGGGATTCCTTCCCTTAAAAGGCCTGAATATTTGGATACATATTATGATGTTTTGTTTAGTGATTTTATAATAGTATACTTTTTTTTTTCTTCTTCAATACTTGTGTGAGGCACCTCCTCACAAGAAAGCTTGACTCCGCCACTACTTTCACCACTGGTTACTTCTAGGTTGTGTTTGGAGGAGATGAGTAGGCTGAGTAGCAAATAAATTCATATCATGCATATACTTAGTTGAAATATTGTGAGAAATTATGAACAAAAAAATAAAAAAATAAATAAGAATAAGTGAAATAAGGAATGCACGTGAGATTAATTAACTGCCGTTAATCAAATATAATTCTTAAACTTTTCTTGCGAACTGTTACGAATCAAGCTCATATAATTGCAAAAATATTATAAGAAAAGAAATTAAGGAGAAGAACAGAAAAATATTTTGTGTACTTAATCAAATTGTTACTGTGACATCCTGATCCGGACCCTCATCACGTCTCGGGTTAGACTCTATTGTAGCACGATATTGTCCGCTTTGGGCCCCGATCACGCCCTCACAGTTTTGTTTCTAGGAACTCACACGAGAACTTCTCAGTGGGTCATCCATCCTGAGAATGCTCTCGTCCGAACTCGTTTAACTTCAGAGTTCCGATGGAACCCTAAGTCAGTGAGCTCACAAAAGGTCTCATGCTAAGTAGAGATGAGAATATACATATAAGGCTTACTGGATCCACTCTCCTGGGTAATGTGGGATATTACAATCCACCCCCTTAGGGGCCCGACATCCTCGTCGCTACACTCGGCTAAGGATTGGCTCTGATACCAAATTGTCACATCCTGACCCGGGCCCCCACCACATCCCGAGCTCGACTCTACCGTATCACGATATTGTCCGCTTTAGGCTCCAACCATGTCTTCATGGTTTTGTTTCTGGGAACTCACACGAGAACTTCCCAGTGGGTCATCCATCCTGGGAATGCTCTCGCCCGAACTCGCTTAACTTCGGAGTTTCGATGGAACCCAAAGCTAGTGAGCTCCCAAAAGGCCTCGTGCTAAGTAGAGATGAGAATATACATATAAGGCTTACAAGATCCACTACCCTAGGCGATGTGGGATGTTACAGTTACATTGTGATTAGTTAGTTAAACAAACTAAACCATATTTTTTAAGGGAGAAAAACTTGTGTGGGGCTTTACTTGCCACTGAATTTTGTTGAATGACACTACTCTCCAGTCAAAACTTGTCACATGGCAAGTCTTAAATATTATTTTTTATCATTCTTTTATATTTAAAACTCTCATAATTATTTTTTAAAAAAGCCTCTTGTAATTATTTTTCTATTGATTAATATACACTATAAAATTGCCCCGTAGTATTACGGTTTACTGATATTCCTTTTCATTTGTAAGTGAGAGGTCTTAGGTTCAATTCTCGCGAAAAGGAGAATTTGAACTACATTATTACTAGCTCATTGTGAGGTTAAGCTCATCCTCCTATACTTGTTGAACAAATCAACATTTATGGTAACAAGTAACATCCTCATCACAAACCGTCAATTTGTTTGATTTGTATTGATGATTAAATGATTTTCAGATCAAATGAATTTTTTTAAAGATGGTTTTTAAGTGATGATAAGAAAAACTTTATTTGATAACAAATCTTATATATGACGTGTTAGTTTATAAAATTTATATAATTAAAACCCACAATCATGGTAACCTGATTTAGCAGGATCATCCCAAATAATTGTTTTTCACTAGACAGATTTCTTGTAGCACTACTTAGATTTCTTGTTTTTCACTAGACACCTCCAGTCTAATCCCAATTAATTTTTAAGCACTCTTAAAGTGAGTAGGAGACATTAGTTAGGCAAGTACGTAGGATTTCTCCTAATTTGTGCGTCAAACCTTAAGAAATTTATTCCAACAACATGTACCTTGCAGTGTATTGATCCAGTTTGCTCGATTTAGGTCTGAATTGAACATGGAGTTGGAACTAGCAGTTTGGTTTAACCCTCAACTACTGGCCTAACCAACCCACCCAATTCATTTACTTTTCGGCTCGTTATTTCTTTCATACGTAACCGAGCAAATATTTCCTTCAAAAAGTTCATACTATAAAGTGAATAATAGATGAGAAAAAGAATTTTGAGAAAGAGAGTTGATGACATGAAATTTCAAGAGTTTAAAGGTTCTGGTTTTTGGAATGAAATGGGCATATTTTTCCAACCGAACATATTCGCCGATGATCTAAATGGACGCATCCACAAATCCTACTTTATACGAGCTTGGGTTGGAGAAAAGTTGACATTGTGTAACATAATTTCTATGGATAGTCCGACGTGTTTCTGCTGAATTTTTCAGGTCAACGGGTCTAGGATTCATTCCAACAATACCGATATTATCTTCGTTTTATCACCTGCCCAATCCTTAGGTATGGAGTTTTATCACAAAAGACTTCGATGTTAGTTAGAGAATGGTATTTCTATTTAAACTACTTTCTCTTGGGCCCTCTGGTTGATGTGGGACAACAATGAGTTCTAACACTCCCCCGCATGTGAGACCTCATTTTATGGGTCACACGTGGAGATCCACATCGGACCACGTGGAGTCATGTCGAGACTCACTCATCACGCAGGGCCAATAGGGACCCACCTAATCGCGTGGCAGTACGTACCTGCCTCCTGGCTCGGATACCATATTGAATTTTTCAGGTCGACGAGACGAGGGCCCATTCTAACAACACTGATACTGTCCCTACTTTACCACTTGTCCAATTCTCAAGTGTGAGATTTTATCATAAAAAAATCTTGATGTTAGTTGAAGAGAGGTATTCCTATTTCAACCACTTTCCCTTGGGCCCTCTAGCCGACTTGGGACCTCTAGCCGACTTGGGACAACAATGAGTTCCAACAGTTTCCATAGAGTATTCATACTTGTCAGAATGTCTCTCTTCCTCACCCCCTCTTCCGTTTACTACAGTGCATCTTTCTTTTTCTATTGGTTTTCCTCCTTCACCACCACCACCAAATCCACCATGAATAACTTCAATCATCTTACAAGAAAACCCACCATGCATAACAGCTTTAATTTAATCCGAGCATCGCAACACAACGACACAAACCAAGGCTGAAATACTTGTATAATTTTCAAAATTTCAGTTTTAATTCAATAATAAATTGTGGGAAATGGGAACCGGGAAGAGAACGCAAAAGCTGATTGGAGACTTTGCATCTGCCTCGAGCTCGCGTAAAACCCGAAGAAGTTCAACATCAGTTTCAACAAATTTCACGAAATTAAAACCGAAACGTTTCAGGATTGGAGATTTCAGGAAAATAGGGAGCTCGTTCATGGTGGAAGTGCTGTCCGATGCAGCTGACTGAGGAAAAGATGCACTCAAGTAATCGGAAACAGAAGGGGAAAGGGTGAGGGAGAGCGAAAATTTTTAGGTGTACCGGGTACACCAAATTTTTTTGGTGTACCCTCACTCATTAGAATTTTTTTGATGTACAAAAAGTGAGGGTGCACCAAATTTTTTTGGTGTACCCTCACCATTATGAGTGAGGGTACACCAAAAAAATTTGGTGTGCCGGGTACACCGAAAAATTCCTCGAGGGAGAGATAAAAAGTTTCTTAGTGGGACCCATCAACAGTTACTTTCTTATGCTAATTCGTACGTGTCCAGCGGGTTCGGGGAGCCTCGCTCTTATTTTCTTTTGGATCCTACTTCTTGTTTGTTTCCTACGTGTCCAGCGAGTTCGGGGAGCCTTCAGTTTGCATCCATTACCAAGCAAACTCATCGCTTTTGTTTGGCAATGCATTTAATTTAAGCTTGACTTTTGGCCCACCTGAGAAATTGTTGTCGTTAAAGATGCGAGGTGTCTTGGTAACACGCTTACGTTTGCGAAGTAACAGAGGAGGAAGGAAAGCATTTATTCTCCTCTGTAGGAAACGAGTAGCCGTTATTAGGACTGCTATAAGTACTGAATGATGCATTGACACACACACAGAGCTAATCCATGCATGCATACCGCATACTGCATTCTTAACAATCTCTAAACTTCGCAGCACTTTTCAATTAAGCACTCTTTTCATCCATAACAATCCCCAAATTTGTAGCAATTTTCACTTCACCAGTCTTTTCATCTCTTAATATCTCTAAACTTTGAAGCACTTTCCAGTTAAGCATGTCTACCACCCTGCATGCAAAACTAGGTTGCATTGAAATCAGGCTGCTTTTCGATGTTCAGAAAAGCACTCTTAGCAAACACCAAAGAAATTGGCGTTCGGCTTTTGCCAAAATCTACTGCTCCAGAGCCTTCAACATTTCTCTACCAAAATACAAAAACACCAAAATATCTCGATCACCTTCTTATGCCGCCATTACTGTTGAGCCATCAGAAAGCTTATTCCAAATTGATCAAACTACCCTCACTAACCTTGTCAAGCAGAAAAAACTCAACCAGCTTCAGGAGCTGGGAGGGGTTGAAGAAATTGCGTCCGCTCTCAAAACTGACGTAGAACACGGAGTCCATGGCGGCGATGATCCAGCAGACGACATTGCGAAAAGACTCAAGGCATTCGGCTCGAACACGTACAAGAAGCCACCAACAAAAGGGTTCTTCCACTTTGTGTTGGAGGCCTTCAAAGACCTCACAATTCTCATCCTCCTAGGCTGTGCTGCGCTTTCTCTCGGCTTGGGAATCAAAGTGCACGGCCTAAAGGAAGGATGGATTGATGGCGGAAGCATTTTTCTCGCAATCATTCTGGTAATTTCTGTATCCGCTGTGAGTAATTTTAGACAAAACAGACAGTTTGATAAGTTGTCTAAAGTGAGCGACAATGTCCAAATCGAAGCCGTCAGAGGCGGCAGGCGCCAGCAGATTTCAATATTCGAAATAGTAGTTGGTGATGTCATTTGTTTAAAGATTGGAGACCAAGTTCCGGCCGATGGATTGTTTCTAGACGGCTATTCGTTACAAGTAGACGAATCGAGCATGACAGGGGAGAGTGATCATGTCGAAATTAGTCACCACCAAAATCCTTTCTTATTTTCGGGCACAAAAGTGGCTGATGGTTACGCTCGGATGCTTGTCACCTCTGTTGGGATGAACACAACATGGGGCGAAATGATGAGTCAAATCAGCCACGACAATGGTGAAGAGACGCCTCTGCAAGCTCGGCTTAACAAGCTAACATCATCAATTGGTAAAGTCGGTTTGGTAGTTGCATTTTTAGTCCTGATTGTCTTGATGGTTAGGTATTTCACTGGAAATACAGAGGACGAGAATGGAAACCGGGAGTATAATGGCAGCAAGACTAAAGTTGACGACGTATTAAACGCGGTCGTAGGGATTGTGGCGGCTGCAGTTACAATTGTTGTGGTGGCAATCCCGGAAGGCCTGCCTCTGGCTGTGACTTTGACGCTTGCTTATTCGATGAAGAGAATGATGGCAGATAAGGCGATGGTGAGGAAGCTCTCTGCTTGTGAGACGATGGGGTCTGCCACTGTCATTTGTACCGACAAAACAGGCACTCTCACCATGAATGAAATGAAGGTGACCAAGTTTTGGCTTGGCGAGGAACCCGTGGAAGAAGAGGCGTATTCATCTATATCTCCTTTTGTTCGTAATTTGATTCATGAAGGGGTTGCTCTAAACACAACAGGTAGTGTGTTCAGGCCTAATTCGGGTTCGGAAATTGAAATCTCGGGCAGTCCTACTGAGAAGGCGATTCTTTCGTGGGCGGTGCATGGGGCTAAGATGGATATGCAGAAAATGGTGAAGAGTTGTAGCACTCTCTATGTCGAGGCCTTCAATTCGCAGAAGAAACGAAGTGGGATTTTGATGAAGCGGAAGGCGGACGATTCTGTGCAAGCACATTGGAAAGGAGCTGCAGAGATGGTATTAGCAATGTGCACAAGTTACTACAATGCATCTGGAGTTCTTAAAGATATGGATGAGAACTCGAAATTGAAATTCGAGCAGATTATCCAAGGTATGGCAGCGAGCAGCCTCAGATGCATTGCTTTTGCACACAAAGAAATTGAGGTAAAAGAGCAAGTGGATGATCAAGAACATAAAAATTTATTAAAAGAAGATCGATTGACACTATTAGGCCTTGTTGGGTTAAAAGATCCATGCCGCCCAGGGGTGAAGAAAGCTGTTGAAGATTGTCAACGTGCAGGGGTGAATGTTAAAATGATCACAGGCGACAATGTGTTCACTGCTAAAGCAATAGCCACAGAATGCGGGATACTCAAGCCTGATCAGGACATGTTCTTCAGCGGCACAGTGATTGAAGGCGTGCAATTTCGCAATTACACGCCTGAAGAACGAATGGAGAAGGTGGACAAAATCTGTGTGATGGCAAGGTCCTCCCCATTTGACAAGCTTCTCATGGTGCAGTGCTTGAAACAGCTAGGCCATGTGGTGGCAGTGACAGGGGATGGCACGAACGATGCGCCCGCATTGAAAGAAGCTGACATCGGACTTTCCATGGGTATTCAAGGCACAGAAGTCGCGAAAGAGAGCTCAGATATCGTGATTATGGACGACAACTTTTCGTCGGTGGCCACAGTTTTAAGGTGGGGAAGATGTGTTTACGAAAACATCCAGAAGTTCATCCAATTCCAACTCACCGTCAATGTCGCAGCGCTGGTGATCAACTTTGTGGCAGCAATTTCCGCCGGTGAAGTCCCGTTAACAGCTGTTCAGTTACTGTGGGTGAATTTGATCATGGACACATTAGGTGCTCTGGCTCTCGCCACAGAGAAGCCAACGAAAGAGCTCATGAAGAAAAGGCCGGTCGGGAGGACAGAGCCTCTGATCACCAACATAATGTGGAGGAACCTTCTGCCTCAAGCACTCTACCAGATTGCAATCCTCCTGACATTGCAGTTCAAAGGAAAATCGATCTTCGGCGTGGATGACAAGGTGAAAGACACACTGATCTTCAACACATTTGTGCTGTGCCAGGTGTTCAATGAGTTCAATGCAAGGAAGCTTGAGAAGAAGAATGTGTTCAGAGGAATCCACACCAACAAGTTGTTTGTGGGGATTATTGGTGTCACTATTTTGCTGCAGGTGGTGATGGTGGAGTTTTTGAAGAAGTTTGCAGATACAGAAAGGTTGAATTGGGGGCAGTGGGGTGCTTGTGTTGGTATTGCAGCAGTATCTTGGCCAATTGGTTGGCTTGTCAAGTTTATTCCTGTTCCTGAGACACTTATTTTTAGCTATCTCAAGTGGAAGAAGTCGAAGAAGAACTATATTTGAGGTGATTTTTAGTTTGAAGGATTGAAGACCTAATTCAGAAACAACACTGCTCGTTCGTGTAAGTCATAATTTTACATAATTTTTTGTTTAATATTTTTTTAAATTCTTTTATTATTCTATGGTATTGTAATTTATACTTTGTTGTACAACATATATTTGTAGGATGCAAGTATGTTCAACATATATTTCGTTTATAATATAATTAAAACTTAGTTCCAATGATGTAATGTCATTTGTGACTGAAAAACATGGTGACAACTTGTCACTGTTGTCTGTTCTTTAGAAGGTGTGCACCTAATGAGAAACAAAATTCATTTCACGATTTCATGTCAATTAAGCACGCTCATTTTATAAAAACAAAACTGAATAAAATAAAATAAAATAAAACTCATTAGACCAATTGTAATTGTCATTTAAAGTTTGGATAATACTCGCATTTCTCCTTTCGAATGAGTTTATTATTCCACATGCAAATAACATATTTTTTATATTAGAACTGTTCAATTACTTGGTCTTTATTTGAAGATCAATTATACAAAAAATTATTCAAATAAGAGATTGTCTAGTCATCCATATATATTGAAATAATTAACTATTTATGTACTAAGTAACATATTCACGATAAACCATCCATTTATTTTATACATTTAAATAACTAAACGAGCTCCTATTCAAATGGATTTGTTGTAAGTGTTTTTCAAATGAAGATTGAGAAATAAAACGATCCAATGATTTTTTTCCGTGTTTCGGAATACGGTTAACCAACATGTTAACTAATCGATTACGGGAATTATAAATTTTTACGGTAAATAATATTATCTAAAAGTGAAATACGCTCATTCCTCAAAAAGGAGGAATACAAACATTATCCAAAGTTAATATTTTTAATGTTGCGGAGGATAGTTCGAATAATTTAGACTTAGTTTATACAATCCTTTTGGAATAAGTCCAAAATTTAAATTTTCAACTCCCAAATAACTAAATGGAAGAAGTTCCAAATTTAAATTTTCAACTTCCAGATAAAACATGGAGAATTCCTATGTCTCAAATAATTAATCCAAAAAAAAAGATATTTCGGGGAAATTCAAAGCTAGCACCTTGAGTTAGCTTCTTTGATTCCAGTACATTTCAAAACTGAGACATATTGCTCTCTATTTCCTCTCATAATACACACATGCAGTTTCTATTTTTTGATCAACTAAAGCATTGTCGACGTCTTTTACAGTAGCTTAGATTGCATCTCCCTACATGATTGAAAAAAAAAATTGAATCACAATTAACATTTATTAACAGAATTTTTAAATCATATATCCAATCTCAAAGAGAGATCACAATCAAACAATTGGTACTTAGCGGCGAAACTTAAAAACCAAAAATGCACATTAATGTCCTAGAGAGAACAAAATTGCAAGCAAAAGTAGAATATTTGAACAATATCGTGATAGTCACGAAATAAGTTTATGAATTTGCTAAGTTTGTCTCAATATATCATTTTTTGTTAAACTGAAAGTGTAAACATTTAGGTACTTACCAAGAAAAAAGCAATTAATTATTTGATGCTACTTACAAAACATATTGGCATATATATAGGCTTTGATTCAAAAGTTAAGTATTTAAACTACCAATTATCTGGATAAATATTTCATTCCCTTACAACTACCACAACTATATATAAAACATACTTGATAGAGCATGTAATTGCTTTAACAACATCATTACTAATAAAATCGTTGGGGGGAGATGAAAGACTACCATATTTCATTAGTGCATATAAGCCAATAACTTTATCCACTCTGATTATTTGTATGATTTGCATTTATTTACAATTCATAAATGCAGGAAAGGATTTATAGGGACGTAAAAATTCTAGAACGATGAAAAACTATGCATGTATTGTGAACTCTACGTACAGAGCTCTTACATGCACAAAAGAAAACAAAAGAATCAGTAAGAGCTCTTACATGCACAGATCAACAAAGAAAGTTCATCAGATTTTCTTGCCCTTTCTTTCACAGAATCTTGTCTTCCAGCCAGTTTGTGCTATCTAATCCACACCTTGTCCTGTACACGAAAACACATTTGTTCTAACTTAAAATCATCATGCTATATAAGATCGGCAATCCAAGACAATGCTACTCGTTAGTCTGGACTTTAAGTCTTCAAATTCAGAAACACTTCTGGAATGAATGAAATGATCTAGGACCATCATTCAAACAGAAACTCTTGACCCTTCATTTGATTAGATAGTGCTCTAAATTAAAATCCAAAACAACAAAAAGAATAATCCAGTAACAAAAACCAATCAAAAGGGACACAGTTTGGCGGCTGACCTTGAAATATAAATCAGAAAAAACAAATTGAAATAATTAAATTCCAAATCCAATCTCATAATTCTGCAATGGAGAAGAAAATATTAGAGATCTTAACATAGATTTTTTTCTTTTTTTTTTTTTTTGGTATAGTTGGGAAAACATAATTTAAAGACTGACAGAAGACATTACTTACGTGCGATGCAACTCCTCCAGCTTTCGAGCTCAATAAGAAAACCCTGCAATATGAATCCTCGGTTTATCTCTTTATAGCATTAACGGTAATCTATTGATGCACAAATAGAAAATTGTTGTATATTACTCAGTTTTACCTTTTGCAAGGAGTAGTTAATGATATCTAAGAACGATGTGAACTGGCTGAAACAATTCCTTTTGCAGAGCCGTTCTTTTCAACCATGGATCTGATTTCTTCCCTCTAGAGCACAATTAATTGCATAATTATTAAATTAAACATGCAAATAATGAGATTGAACGTGCGAACCTGAAGATCGAGGACATCGAAATTGACGGCGGCAGGAGCGTGGCCGAGATGGCTGAGATCACAGGCAGTAATTCCACAGACGTACATGTTGACTTTGCGGTTTCTATTGGCTCGAAGATTTGGAGAAAGATGGCAACGCTGAATATCGAGTAAAACGGCGATGGGGATTCAGGGCACCCATCGCCTGTGTCACAAAAGATCTGAATGATGATGAAAGGTTGAAGTTTGAGCATATTAGCCATGGCAACAAGCAGTCTCCGATGCATTGCTTTGGCACATAAACAAGTTCAGGATAAGCATATTAATGACGAAAAGAAGTACGGAAAACTCGAAGAAAGCAGTTTGATCCTATTAGGATTGGTAGGTCTAAAGGACCCATATAGGCCAGGAGTGAGGTAAGCAGTAGAAGCTTGCCAGTTTACCGAGGTGCAGGTGGAATTAATCACTGGCGATAATGTTTTCACTGCTAAAGCAATAGCTATCAAGTGTGGCATACTCCGGCCTGACCAGGAGGAAGCCAAGGAAGCGGTGGTAGAAGGTGTAGAATTTCACAACTACACACTGGAGTAAAGAATGCAGAAAGTTGATGGAATTCACGTGATGGTGAGGTCTTAGCCATTTTATAGGCTTCTGATGGGGCAAGGCTTGAAACAGAAAGGCTATGTAGTTGTTGTGACAGGTGATGGAATGACTGATGCGCCCACACTCAAAGAAGCGGACATAGGACTCTCGATGGGGATTCAGGGCACCGAAGTTACCAAGGAGATCTCAGACATTGTCATTTTAGATGACAATTTTGCAACTTTGGTAACTGTTTGAAGATGGGGAAGTGGAGTTTCTGCCAACATCCAAAAGTTTGTCCAATTCCAACTCACAATAGAATAAATGTTGCAACTCTTGCGATCAACTTTGTGCAGCCGCCTTGGCCGGTGAAGTACATTTAACAGCGGTCCAGCTGCTGTGGGTGAATCTGATTATGGACACAATGGCTGCTCTAGGTCTCGCCACCGATAAGCCTGCCAAATAGTTCATGGAGAGCTCGTCCGTGTGTCGAACGGTGATCACCAACATTCTATGGATGAACCTTCTACCCCAAGCTTTGTTCCAGATAGTTGTGCTCTTGCTCTTGCAGTTCAGGGATAGACGAATATTTGGTGTTAGAAGGTACAGCACATTGATCTTCAATATATTTGTGTTTCACCGTGTTTAAGAAGTCTAACTCAAGGGATTTGGAGAGGATTAATGTCTTCAGAGGAAGTCAGAGGAACGAATTGTTTTGGGGTGGTTATGGTGGAACTTTTGGGCAGGTTTGCGAATACATAGCGATTAAGTTGGGGACAATTGGTTGCGTGCATTGGGTGTGCAGCCATATCTTGGGCCATAAGTTGGGTTTTCAAGTTCGTACCAGCTCCCAATAAGCCCACATTCAGATGTCGAATGAGGGATAGCAAACACGGGTTAGAGTAGTTGGCCAAGGCAGAGTACCCAATATTGAACCCAAGTTCAAACCCCTACCTAATAGTATGGAGCAATTGGATGCTGGTTGTCAAATCTAAAAATGTTCCAAACTAAATATGTGCACCAAGACAATAAATTTAGAGAATTTGATCATGCTTTTCTTTTGGATCCAGCATCTTAAATCATAACCAGTGCATACCATATAGGAATATTTTGCCATATTAAGGGCATAGCACAATCTAATGTTCTACAGAAGAAAACCATATATGATGCAATGCGCCGCGGGCGCGCACAAATGCAGTGATGCAAGATGCAATCACACGGCGCTAATTACAATTGAGGCGAGTATCATTTCTCTGCACCAGTGCCTCAAACGATTTTATGAGAAAAAGGTGAAAGAATCTTAGGAAATCTTGATCACAGGAATGAGATTAATCAGATAATCTTGATCACACAAAGAAGAATAGATTAGCTATCTCCCAACCAGTGCAAGTGCAATATGATATATCAACTCCACCAAAGCTGGAACTGTTTCTGGGACTTTACCGTTGTCTGCCGGAGCCAAACTATCATAGTAGTCGACTAGCACCTTCCAGCCACTAGGGCACATGAATCCTTCGGGAGGGTTCTCTTTGTTCCTTACAAGTGTTCGCATCTATCATAGTAATTTGCAATGTCTTACAGATAAACTAAACTTGGATTATGCACGTAAACTCAATGTTTTTTTCTTTAAATACTACTTTGAATTGCTAATTAGAACAGTGAGAAAAACATGTCGGAAACAACATCAAAAGAACGCGTACCTTTGTGCCAGATATAAAAAGGAAGTCCTGAGGCCTCTTACCTTGAGTTTTATCATAAGCAGCAACCTGCAAGGGAATAACTTAGATGACGGAAGATATCATACAAGAAGGGCAAATAGTATCACTGCCAGATAATTTACATACCTTGAAAAGAAGGATGTTAAGTCGCTCTAGTCCAGGTGCCATGCTTAATACTTTCTTTCCATAATCGGTATCAGACAGATCTTTCTTCTGAGTTGGATGACCCATACCTGCAGGATCCTGACCAACAATGTAAAAGTCAGCCCCTGCATTGATCCTAGCCTTTGCATGCCACTGCACCTTAGTTGGGCCAGCGTAGTGCATGGGAGAGGGAAATATGGAAACAATAGTCATCTCGGGATCAAGGACACCATCCTCAAGAACCTAAGGAAACATTAGAACAATATCGAACAGAATCAGTATTTGGCTAAGGACAAGCAACACACAATTTAGCTAGGGCTTTCAGCAAAGAAAAAGTTTCTATACATTCTCATGTTGTTTCATTCGCCAACTAAGTGGAATGTCATCTACCTTTGTATAGCTTCCCAATGAATGAAGCAACAGAATGGGGTTTTTGTAGCCCATCTCAAGAAGTCGACGACGGGTATCAGTCATCAGCAAAGTATGTCCATTGTGGACAGGATTTCGCAGCTGAAACGCAAATACAACCTCATCATTACGCTTTGTGAATTCTTCACGGAGTTGTGCAGGAGACAATCGAAAGCTATCAAGGCCATCATTGTACTTTATAGGTTTTAGAACCTTTAGGTCACCTCCAATCAGCCAATTTCCAGCATTGGTTATGGCTTGATCAACATAAGGCAAACCAGGGGCAGTTGTTCCCTAAGTGCGAGCAATCCGTTCTTCTTTATGGTGCTTATAGATCTCAATACTGCCAAATAAACAAAATAGCTAGGCATCAGAAACCATTGCAAGTCATGGGATAAGACATGCAATTTTCATACAGTAACTTCATTTTGAACCCAAAAAGAGCAGAACATGTTCTTATACTCAGGTTTTATCGTCAGACACGTAAACGACAAAAGTACTGTACTCCACTTCCCAACTTTTTCCCTTACCACCATGGCATTATCACAGTGTGTTCTACAACATGGTATGCATCACATGATGACATAAATATACATATATAACCAGTTGCAGGCCAGAAAAAATTTGATATGCGAACTGCATCATTGCAATGAAATCGCAACCATGTTGTAGAACCCAATGTGATAATGCCACGATGTTTGGGATATAGTTGCAAAAGAAAACTTGGGACATGTACAACTCTCCAACCAGCAAATGCTTGAAGACATTAAATTGAATATTCCTCTTAAGAAAATGACTGGATGCAATGTGGCATCAATATATATTTGCATATAGTCAAAGATGAACACAAGGAGTTTAAACATCATGTTGGCAACTCAACTTATATACGAATTTTATTTCAAATGTTTGAAGTCTAACGAAATCAAATGCACTGCATCGATAAATATATGATGATCTAAGATTTCAATTTGAATAATTTCATAATTGTTCTTTAGAAATGTGTACAGCTAATATGATAAATTCATAAGATTTCTACCGTTCCACTTCTATAGTTGAGTTCCTATTTTTACCACCCTCTAACTACTAGGAAATAAGAAAAAATTTGCTTCTCAAAACCGTCGTCATATAACTCACAATGTTCGAAAATGCATGGTCACTCACGTTTAAGTTTAATACTAAAAGTTCATCAATAAACATTTATAAACATATATTTATCGTTTTTCTCATCACGTGATATATTGATGTGTGATATGATAGAGACCCAAAATTCACCGTCATAGTCAATAATATTGTCGAGTGGAAAGGCTTATAGCCCATTTGGATGAGATTTTTTCAATGTGTTCAGATTACAGCGACTTAAATCATGCTTCATTATAAAAGTAGAGGTCACTTGAAAAAAAAAAAAAACAAAACAAAAAAAAAGATTCCCTCCTTTAAGATTGTAACCCAAGAAAAAAAAAATTTACTTTGCCGAAAAGAAAATGATATTTACAATCAAAACATGCTATCTAAAGTAAAAATAAAAATATACTATTGTTAAAATGATTTGTTTTATCATTTAGTACTACGGTTTAATGATTTTCCTCTTTATTTATAAGTGAGATGTCTTAGTTCAATTCTTGCTAAAGATGAATTTGAACTACATTATTACTAACCTATTGTGAGGCTTAGTTATCTCCCTCCTCTTAGTGTAGAAAATATTGTTTGCTTTATCAATATTCTTTTTATTGGAAAATGTCTAAATTGCCCTTCTATTATAATACCCACTAATATGGGTCACTTGAAGCTTGTAGATGATAAGGGCATGCCAATGTGCGAGAGGCCGTTCTCTAAGACCAACTTCAACTCTTAGAGTAAGTGTCAAATTGTCCCTTTTATTCCCCCCATTCATTCCAATCCTTCTGCTAAAATGGGATTAAGAGTTAGGACTCATAAAAAAACTCAAATTCCTCCCAAAATTTAATCCCAAATTAATGATGGATCCCACATGTGAGAGTGAGAAACGAAAATTGTAGCTCACCCACTAGGCAAGGACGCGCGGCACGCGCCTCACCTAGCAGGTTCAAACCCCACCCATCTGGCACCCCACCTATGTCGGCAACTTGTCTATAAGAAGATGGAGCCTAACGGCTCTTTTGCTTAATCCAACGACAAAAATTCAAATGGATCAGCGATTCAGATTTATATTTGTTTTTTTGTGTTTTATGTTCATAATTTCATTGAATCCAACGGCTGATATCTAATATGATCAAATTCAATGGTATAAAAAAAATCTAACGACCCAAATTTAAATCCAACGGCTAAAATAATGCAAAAAAAAAATTTATTTAACTCAAAATTCACTCAAATTTAGTGATTTTTCAGTATTTAATGGAATCTAAATATTTTTAGGTTAAATGTATAAAATTAAATTAAGATAGTATATGTAATTTTTTTTTCTTTAAATTAGCCTAAATTTAGTCTTTAATAACCTTGGACTAAAAAATTTAGGCCAGAATAGTTATAGCAGAAAAGCTGTTTCTGGGTTTAAATCTAAATTTTCTGGGCTAAGAGTTTTCAGTGTGCCAGAATACGAAGCAGTACATTATGTGTAATTACACTAAAGGTAAATTACATACGAGAAATTTTATTTAAACCAATGTAACCTCTTTCTACACCCAATGTAACATCCCACATCGTCCATGGGAGTGATCCTTAAATGTTTATTCCCATCCCTACCTAGCACGAGGCCTTTTGGGAGCTCACTGGCTTCGAGTTCTGTAGGAACTCCGAAGTTAAGCAAGAAGGGGGCTAGAGCAATCCCATGATGGGTGACCCACTGGGAAGTTGCTCGTGAGTTCCCAAAAACAAAATCGTGAGGGCGTGGTCGGGGCCCAAAGCGAACAATATCGTGTTACGGTGGTGGAGCGGGCCCGGGAAGTGGTCTGCCCCGGGCGAGAATGTGACAATTTGGTATCAAAGCCTAACCCTAGCCGCGTGTGTGCTGACGAGGACGTCAGGCCCCTAAGCGGGGTGGATTGTAACATCCCACATCGCCCAAGGGAGTGATCCTTAAATGTTTATTCTCATCGCTACCTAGCACGAGGCCTTTTGGGAGCTCATTGGCTTCGGGTTCCGTAGGAACTCCGAAGTTAAGCGAGAAGGGGGCTAGAGCAATCTCATGATGGGTGACCCACTGGGAAGTTGCTCGTGAGTTGGGCGTGGTCGGGGCCCAAAGCGAACAATATCTTGTTACGATGGTGGATCGGGCCCGGGAAGTGGTCCGCCCCAGGCCGGGATGTGACACCCAACTTATTCTCTACACCCATATTATTTGCAATTAAAGAGTTAATATCTCTTTAAACCCAAATTTATTACCTAAACTACCCTTCCAAACCCAATTCAAAGTGTAAAATTATCTTTACACCCATTTATAAAATAAAATCTCAAATTAAATTGGCTCTAACAGGAAAAAAAAAAACCCAAATTTATTACCTAAACTACCCTTCCAAACCCAATTCAAAGTGTAAAATTATCTTTACACCCATTTATAAAATAAAATCTCAAATTAAATTGGCTCTAACAGGAAAAAAAAAAACCCCCAAATTTATTACTTTATAAAATAAAATCTCAAATTAAATTGGCTCTAACAGAAAAAAAAAAAAAAAAAAAAAATCCCCTTATAGCCAACTAGCTTGAATTTGGGTACATATAAAAATGTTCTACATATTATTGGCTTATTGAATGTTAATAATTTGAAAACCTGATCAATTTTTCACTTGAATTGTTCCAAAATCTTCTTGAAAGTTCCCTTCTCCACAATTCGAAGCTCAAGAGGGCGGATCGAATTGCTTCTCCTCGAGACCACATAGCCATGATCCAAAAATGTTGCATGCATTTCTCTAAAACATTCACTAAGAACTCTCTCTTCAACTTATCCTTTGATCTCCCAGTATATTATATAGTGGCCTGGTTTTGGGACATCAAATTTGCATGGCTCGTGAAATCGATCAGCTCGACGTTCGACTTGCTCAATAGTTCAGATCCTTTATGGACCACCATTTGAAGGTCATTTTTAGTGTTTTTGTCTATGTTTACTGTCAGTATTGATAGTGTTTTGTAAAAATGGTGATAGGGTTTGATTATTAAGGGTGGGTTTATTGATAAATTTTAGTTTTAATGTTAATTTCATCTTCTACTTGATGGTAATTATGCAATAGAGTAAAAAATATAATTTCCATTTATAGTTTAAATTGGGTGTGAAAAGAAGTTATGTGGGTTCAAATAAAATTTCTCGATTCTTTTGCTTCCCCGGTTGATGGTAACCTATCATAGAAGAAGTGCATCGAAAGCTAATATCGAAGCAAGACGGCAAGAAGCATCAACGTGGATCTTGTGCCTATTCTTGCTTTAGACGCATTTTTTACAAGAAAAAAAAGTGATAAAAATGCAAATAAGAAGGTTATTTTGCTGCTAGGAAGTCACACCTTCAGTACCAGTTTGGCAAAGTTGAAATTATAAAAAAAAGTAGCTATGAAAAAGAGTTGGGGGTGGAAAATGTGTTTGATAAATATAAAAATAAGTGCTTTTTTTCAAAGTTCTAGCCAAAATAAGCAGAAAAATGGAAGCAGCATTTTGCTGCTTCTCAAAACCAGCTTTTTCTTTTTCAAAGTAGGCAGATGAACAGTAAAGTTTAATGAAACTTTCTTAAACCCAATTATACCCTCTTTCTCCTTCTCACTTCCCTCATCGTATCAGATCATTGAATCCGATTGTTCGAGCGGACGAGGTCCCTCAGCGGTCGAGTCCGGCACTTAATGCAAGCTGAAGATATACGGGATGAAGGAATGATTGTTGGTTACCAAGGTTGAATTCAGAGAACTCCATTTCACTGACACGGTCGAATTCAAAGAGCTCCATTCACTGACACAGAGAGACAACTCGTGAAAACTGAAAACCTAGGTTGAATTCATCGTCTCGAGCCCGGAGCACGCGGATTCGAACATCAATTTCTTCTCCAGCGACTGAGATAAGACAGAGGAAAAAGAACCCAGATGAGAATTCTCCGTCTTCGTGCTAAAATCCGTCGACAATTTTGGTGATTGGGAAGGGGAGAGAACAGGGGGTTGGAGGGGAGGGATTTGGATCTTGAGCTGTGACCCGAAAATGATGAAGATTGAAGATGAAACTATAAATAAAAAAATAAAACAAATTATTATATCACATTTAATATTATACCATTTTAATCATTTAATATAGTTATAGCAGTTTTACATAAAGTTTATCAAACACTTGAAAAAAAAAAATTTCTTAAAAGCACTTTTACAATAAAAGTTTACAAATATTTAACTGTTTTATTTTACAGCTAATTATTTTTACAACACTGCAAAAGCAATTTTTTTTAAAAAACACAGCAATACCATACTATCCCTCACACAGTCTTCAGTAGCAAAAGGCCAAAGAACCGATGGCCAGATAGCTCACAATTTTTATTGAAATTCCCAAGCCACCCTTGAGACACTAAATTCAAGGCCTAAAATAGGGACCAAGAGCGAGTACAGTTCACGCAAGAATGAATAAACTTTTCAACCAAGAGCGAGTACAGTTCACGCAAGAATGAACAAACTTTTCAACGTGTTGCAAATATGATATAGTACGCCAAGTATAATAATATAATTAGTTGAATTTTTAAATTTTTATTAATTATTACACTTATTAGACCGTGTTCCCAAAAACTGAAAAACCTTTCCTCGAGAGTATTCCAAGAATGACTAACGTCTAGCAATGTCTACGTTATTCGGATAAGAGCATCTTCAACAATTGCCAAATGAATGTCTAAAACACCAAAAAGGGCGGCCATGCCATTCACCAAACCAAGAAAAATAGCATTATCTTTCTCCAATTGGGTTTTTATACTATATATCGGAATATTACATCACATGAGCAATTTCTAAATCTGAAATCCAGATCCTCGCCGGATCTTTTACAAGGATTCTAAAAAGCTGTGAACTGTGTCCATTCATCATACATCGTGTAGTTAGAAATTATTTTAAATATTTTTATTTAAAATTAAACACAATATATGATAAAAATTAATCGCACGATATACGATGAACATACACGATTTTTGGATTCCCAAAATTCTGACCTAAAGGATCCTGTTGGCTAAATCTGCATCATCCACGATTATACGTCAGCTTATGCCTCCCGCTATTCCTATAAACTCTCTTATCCTATTGGTCCGTGATGCACAGTCGGGTGATATTATAGAACACTTCTCCGCCGTCGGAAATTTCCGTTTCCAAAAATGCCAGCGTTATCCCGTCTTTAAATTTTCTTACTTGGCATCGACAGCACACCGCCTAAATTTTCTCGGGAAAATCTTTCCCTCTTTTTTCTCGGGAAAATCTAGCCACGAGCTTTTGCATTACAGCACTGGAGAATCGAATTCTGGAATTGTTTCCTAACAGTGGAAGGAAATTCTTGATCTTTTTTGCTTGAATTTTCTCATTCGAATTCGTAGGTGTCGTCGTTTGGCTGCGGTTTGGTGTGGCCATTGGCAGCTCAGTGAGGGAGAGAGAGAGGGAAGGAGATGACGCTGGATTCGTCGATGCCAGGGAGCTCCGGCTACTTGGATTTGCATCCGGAGAGGAAAATGTTTTACTTCAAGAATCCATATATTCTGGGTCTGACTGTGGTGGCTGGGATTGGCGGGCTCCTCTTTGGCTACGACACCGGTACTATTTTTCACCCAATTCTTACCTTTAATTATTCCTTATACACACACACACCTGTATATGTATGTATACACTGTACGTCTAATTAGTGAAAAAGTATTTGAGTGATAGCGGTAGCAGGTTTGATAGTTAGTTGTTATGGGGAGGAGAATCGGTAGGGATCGAACTGCACAAGGGTGGATAGGCATGATTGCTTTCCGCCGCAGGTGCGGTAATTAGTGAAAAAGTTAGAAAGAAAAAAAGTTAGGTTTGAATCGTTTGATCGCATTGGCACAGGGGAAGAGCATAATTTTTGAGAGTTATTATGAGAGGAGCGTTGTACACCCCTTTATACAACAATTTTTAATAGGGAAGGCAAAACACTGGCTTAGGAGTATTCACTTCTCGTAAGTATTTTTATCTTCAACTTGTCCACGTGGCACACAGTTTGGCATTCACATCTACATAAATGTGATATGTAGGGAGAAAAGTGTTGACCTGATGGAGTGTTAATTTTGCTATGTTTCTCGAATGATTGATATAACATTGCAACGTTTTGCAAGTCAAGGACCAAATTGGAATCTCACCCATATTTTGAGGCTGAACAATATAATTAACCATTATTTGTATATGGAATATCAAGGTTTAAATTTTATGTCACACCTTCCCTTGTGAGCAAGAATGTTGCCTTCTTTCAGAATCATAAGAAGTTTGATCCTAATATAGACAAGGTTTAGAGGCTGTCCTGCTTACTTCTAAATTATACATGTCTCGCTTCCAGTTTCTTTTTCCTCTGAATTGTCACCATATTTGCGGATATTGGTTTCAGGTGTGATTTCGGGGGCCCTTCTGTATATCAAAGACGATTTTGAGGTTGTCAAGGACAGTAGTTTCCTTCAGGTACAAATAACTTTAGTGTTCTGATAAAGCTCTTGGGGTGGAGATATTGCATTATTTTGATTTTGTCATCAGCAAAAAGAGTTTTGGAAAGGGAAAAACCTTTTCTTTTTCCTATATGGTTGAGCAGGGATCAGAATGGAGATTGAGAAATAGCTTGATGACCATATTCTAAATTTCTAATGGTGGGGTCTCCCACCTGGATTTTTGGGATGATTCATGATTGTGGTGAAATTCTTTTAGAGGCAATGGCTCCCTTGCCACCTGATTTTTAATGTTAATTTCTTTACATAAGCAAACAAAAGAAAAGTGTGCTTATGTGAGCATTTTCTGTTTTGCAACTCTCTGATTCTTTAAGTTGACAGGAAACAATTGTAAGCATGGCCTTGGTTGGTGCTATTATTGGAGCTGCTGCTGGGGGTTGGATTAATGATTCTTATGGACGTAAGAAGGCTACTCTTCTTGCTGATGTTGTCTTTGCTATTGGGGCTGTTGTCATGGCTGCTGCTCCAGATCCATATGTTCTTATACTGGGGCGACTACTGGTTGGCCTCGGTGTTGGTGTGGCATCTGTTACTGCTCCTGTTTATATTGCAGAAGCATCGCCATCAGAAATAAGGGGAGGACTAGTGAGCACGAATGTTCTTATGATAACCGGTGGCCAGTTTCTTTCCTACCTCATAAATCTTGGTTTTACAGAGGTTAGACTAATCTTACTTATTCATGTGCTTTCATCTTTCTTTTCTGCTTATTGAGTCACTTGTTTATTTTTTGCTAAACATTTATGTTTTATCACAGTATTATTTCGAATAGTTTTTCAGGGAAGTGTGTCTGTTTTCAGTTACAACATGTGGGGAGGTGTGGTTCCAACTGGCTGTGTTCAGTGAGCCATTTTGTTTCATTTTATTTTATCACTTCATTATTTAAGTACCTGGGATGAGGCTGATTGCGTCACTCATATTTAGAAAAGCAACTTTTTTTATCTTGCAGTTATTGTTGTTGCAAATGTTTCTGGCAATGTTTGAAGATTATAAAATTTATTATTCAAGGTATTTTCATATATTTTAGTCAACATGCCCAATTGTGCAAGAGGATAGACAACTGAAGAACCTTTTTTTCCCATAAAAAAGAGACGAAAATAATAACTAAACAAGTAAAGAAGTTGACTTTAGAGGAATTGGAATATATTGTTTGAAATGGATGGTGATTATGTATGTTGGTCTCAGTCACTTGGTCAAAGTGGGCTCCTGCATTTGTAGAATCTGAAATGGAAATGAGATTTGTCCCTATTAAAATGACTGACTGACAGGACAGTGAAGATGTACTTGAAAGAGTATCTGATTTTATATCATGAGATGTTGAGGGTATGAATCTCTTCCATCATTCATTTTCTGTATAATTTTTCTTTAAACCCTTAACCGTAGTAGAGTTTCAAACTGCTTTTTTTTGTCACCTCATATAACAAGCTTTTGGGTTAATTGTACTTGCCTTTAATACACAAGTTATTGCAGGAGAAATTGTGTTATGTAAATCTTATTACCGTTATGTTGCTGGCATCAAAGGTTTCCACTTTTTCTGTTTTGAAGGGGCAGCATCAGAATAAGCGTTTGGGGCTGAGAAACTTTACTGAAGGAATCTCATCTGTTCTTTCCTGCCTAAGTTAGATAATGCATGGTGCTCTCATTGTCGAAAGCATGCTAGTACTTAGTGTAGTGTATCTGATCAAGGAACTGCATGTCTGAGCAGTTTATTTTTCTTCACTTATAGTTAGTAGCAACAGTTTTTTTTTTCCTCTAGTGTAGTTCAACCCATTTTCTTTGTCTGGAAATAAGAAAAAGATGGAATGTTCTTTTCATCTCTTTACTTCAAAAAATAAGCCATTTTTAAAGAAAATAAAATGATCTATACTTCGTGGAGTGTTGAAGGTTTAAAAAGAATTTATTAAATTCTACTCTCTGCATGAACGAAAATTATTTACTTGACTTTTCTTCCCTTCCTATGGTATTTGTATGAACTGTTCAATATCTGAACGAGTAAAAGTAACATAAGTATGAACAACCCTGAAATTTTTAAAGTTTATTTTTAGTTGATAAGCTGAATGACATTAATTTAGTTTATGCCATGTGCTTGGGGAGTTTGATCACTGCCTTATAAAATTTTCTTATCATAGTTCATTTGTTTACCCTAGTATTTTTGGCATTGGTGCATGGGTTAGTTTAGTTTGTGTAGCTTCTGTGGTACGATATTTCGCACCTTCTCATATTTTGTTTAACATGTTTGTGCCAAAATGCAGGTCCCTGGGACATGGCGATGGATGCTTGGAGTATCAGCTGTTCCAGCTGTCATTCAGTTCACTCTTATGCTGTTTCTGCCAGAGTCTCCCCGATGGCTTTTTCTGAAGGTACTATCATTCCATTCATTAAAAGATTAGGGAGAGTATAGAGACATTAATGATATTCCTATTTCTATATATATTTATTCACAGTACATTAATCGCTATAGAACACGAAATCTTCACCAAATGCCATTCGATTACAAACTCGGAAACCAACTTTTCTTAGCATCCTATTACCACGCTTCATGATTGAACAATCCTTCTCGAGCTGGAGAATTGTTGATCGTGCCCAACTTGTTACATTAACTCGTGAATATAATTAAGAAGGGTGCTATTATTGGCACTCCAAAAAACTCATTGTGCACTCCAAACTTTCTATACGTAGAAAGAAAAATACACTTATGAGGAGTGCACGATGATTATTTTGGGGTGCCAACAACAACACCCATTAAGAACTTAAAAGTATTAAAGATTTAAAATCAAAAAAAGTGGAAGATGAAGAAAGTAGGATTTTTGCTACTGTTTTGAATTAGTTTTCCATACAATTTTGAGCCATGAATTTTTTTGAATATGATCAACGTCTTCACTAGTCTAGCTTAAATTGACAGGGCATTGAGTTTTGACAGACAAAAATTAGTGAATAGTTGACTACGGACAATAAATTTGTGAAAAAAGCCTGGTAAAGGAAAATTTGTGAAAAAAAATTATGGAGAGTAATATGACAACGCATAAATGATGAGGCCAGCTTGTTGTGAAGCTGTCCGGAAGCAGGATGGAATTTGGATTTATAAAGCTAAAAGCATTTTTGTGCTCTACTTTCTCCATGTTTTTGTTTCTTCATGCATAACAAATTTCGGTCTTAATCTGCAGGATGATAAAGATAAAGCCATTGATGTGATGTCCAAAATATATGATGTGGCGCGCCTACAGGACGAAATAGATTACCTTTCTTCTCAAGCAGAGGAAGAACAACGTAAGAAGAAGAGTGTTAGCTACTTAAATGTTTTCAGATCAAAAGAAATCAGACTTGCGTTTCTGGCTGGTGCTGGACTTCAGGTAGGACTAAGTGTTTAGTTGAAATACTTTCACGTTATCAAACGAGGATATCCTTCTTGTTTCTAGGGTTCCGTGGAACACTAATTTTTCACTATATGTTGCTAGTTTAAGTTGGCAGATATCCATTGCATTTAAGTTCATGATGTGGACAAACCACAGTAGCATTGGTAGGTTTGTTGGATTGTTGGGTGTTGATATTCCACTAGGGTTGTGTGGCAGCTGCATCATTTGTTTGTGGTGGGGCTTGGGGTGGTGACCGTCTCCCTATTGGAGATGGTATCTCTTTCTGTCCACTTCAATGTGCCAGTTTTACAAGATAGTCTGCTTAAAATTAAATTTCGCCTTGACATGAATGAGCTAGTTGGGATTGTTTTAAATTTAAGTTGCCTAAATTTGAAAATAACTGCTTCTGATGTTATGCATACTTTTGTGTCGTAATCAATCCTTGGCATTGTTTCATCACACGAATTCATGTAACAAAATCAAGACCAAGTGTATAATCTCATATGGTTACAAATTTGTGCTTATTCAGGCATTTCAGCAATTCACCGGTATAAATACGGTCATGTACTACAGCCCAACAATCGTCCAGATGGCTGGCATCCAATCCAACCAATTAGCTATTTTACTGTCCCTTATTGTGGCTGCCATGAACGCTGCGGGAACAGTTCTTGGCATTTATCTTATTGACCATTTTGGCCGGAAGAAGCTGGCCCTCTCAAGCTTAAGTGGTGTTATTGTATCACTTGTCATCCTCTCGGGTGCTTTTTTCTTTCAGTCATCTGGTTCTACAAGTGTAATCTATGGGTATATAGCAGTTATAGGTTTAGCCCTATACATTGGTTTCTTTGCACCGGGGATGGGACCAGTGCCATGGACCGTGAACTCGGAGATATATCCTGAAGCATATAGAGGGATATGTGGAGGCATGTCAGCTACTGTTAATTGGATATCAAATTTGATTGTAGCCCAAACATTCCTTTCGGTCGCTGAATCTGTGGGAACTGGTGCAACTTTCTTGATCCTTGCGGTTGTGGCCGTCATTGCGTTTATTTTTGTGATCGTGTACCTTCCGGAGACAAAGGGCTTGACATTTGAGGAAGTGGAAAGGATATGGAAGGAGAGAGCTTGGGGCAGCAGTGGTTGCAACACACAGAGCCTTCTTGAGCAAGGAGATGAGTCTTAGGTACCAACATTTTTCGTATTTTGATAGAACTGCCAAGAATGTTATACAAGACCAACTTTGTGTCATGTTTCTTTGCTCAATCTATATGTTTATATCCTCTCATGTTCTCAATATTTTGCTCGAAGATCACTACCTTGCTGTCTTTTTTCTTTCTTTCCGTTTTCGTTGACAACCGAGGTCGAAAATTGTGGAGTGTTGGTACAACTGGAACTTCTGGGGGTTCCAAAAACCAACAGAGATTGATGGACTATATCCCTATCAGGCTGTGGTTCTAACAAACTACGATTTACTATTAGCAAGTTGAAAGCCATAAATGCTGTGGTTTTAAGTAGTTTGAGTTGAATTGTATTCCTAGTCCGTGGAGAGATTTTCAGTATGTCGAAAATACTGCTCGGTACACTAAATGTTATGATACAAGTAGTTGGATACTTGAAAAAAAAAAACTCTAACTACTTGTATTATGAGATTTGATGCACAGGGCGCGTATTTTTGTTACGCTGAAAAAATTTCTCCAATGTTGGGCCCAATATCATTTTATTGTTTGTATTATTTGATGAGACATTTTTCCACCCACCATAAACTCTCAGGGGCGTTTCTTTTCCCTCACTAAGTTGGACTGGACTGGACTAGCTATTAGTCCAATACTGTGTTTGTTCCATGCTGGGACTAACATTAATGAGACTAAAGGGGACTAGCATGGACAAAACCCTTCACTAAGAGGTCTTAGCGAGACCTCCCAATAACCATGGGACTAGCTAAGACTATCCTCTCTTTCTCGTCCTCGTCCTCGTCATGCTCAATGACCACTCCCGACAGACTCCTCGTCATCTTCGGTCACCTAGATCAATCATTAACTTTCCGACTCCCTTTCAGATCCATTTCACAACCAACTTTCATATAAAATATACCAAATTGAAGCTGGGAGTGACAAGATTACGATTTTACCTGAATAGAGACCAAAATGTGGTCGAATGTGGCCGGAAAATGGCCTGGAAGTCTCGGCATGTTTGAGCTTCTTCAAATCCATGACAGATTCGAGCATTCAAAGCTAAGATCTCGGTCTAGGGATGGTGATGAATTTTTTGGCGGTGCTAACTTCATCCAATATAACGAGTGTTGGCTGGAAAACAAATCGGGAAACCTGCAACTCGTCGGGAAAATTGGAGCCGTGAGGTTTCATTCGAACAACACATAGCTAGAGAGGGAGGGAAGACAGAGAAATAGATACTGGAATCAATAACGAGTTTGACCAGGAATGAGAAAGAGACATGAATTGAGAGGTCTAAAAGGAAAAAAAGAGGGAGAGGGTGGGACGATGAGAGAAGAGGAAAAGAGTGGGACGGAAATGGTAGGAAAAGATGAAGAAAAAGATAAGATCATAATAAAATATTAATAATTTATATATTAAATAATATAATATTAGAATTTTTTATTATCCAGCTTCTTAGTCCAATACTGCACCAAACGCTTCACTAAGTTAGTCCAGTTTAGTCTAGTCTAAGCCAGTCCAGCTTAGTCCTTGAAGCTAATCCAGTCCGAGATAGTCCGACGCAACAAACGCCCCCTCAAGGAACTGAAGATAAGTAAGAAGTTCAAAGTCATAATCTCGAGTCTAAATTGTTATTTGTTTTAAAATAATTTAAGAAAAAACATAATTCAATTTTAATCGCACGAACTACTATTTGAAATTATCAATAGTTCTCAACATGTAAAATTGCAAAACAACCACGAGCTAGTGGCACAGTAGTAAATGTGGAGATTTTGAATTCGAAACCCTCTATTAGTGTGGAAGCCAAACTTTTGGGCAAAGGGAAGCTGAAATGTCTCTGTGAGTCCTCTCGTCTCCCAAAAGGGGTGGATAACGTTGTCTCTTTTTTTAAGAAAAAGAATTACTGAATAACCTGTTAATGAAGCCGTTAGAGATGCTCTAACATGCAATTATCTCTCTCCTGCTCTCTCTTTTGACAATTCTAATTATAAAAAATAAAAATAATAAAAAATTAGGAACATTCTAGTTATAAAATTAAAACAAAAAGGGACTAGGAGTGACTTTTATTCAAACCAAGGCAAATTGAGTTGCAGTAACGCAAAGTTCTGTGAATGGATTACTCGGTTCACTTGCAATCTTATTCGTTCAGGATGAATACTAATATCAAATTCCCACCCCCAAACCCAAAATTCCTTCCGAAGTTCTCGACCCAAATTTTAGAATTATTTTGTTTCCCACCCCTTGGAGACAAGGAGTTCAAAATCTTGCTATAATATATGAGCACTACTTGGCTGCTGAAAGTTCAGTAATCACTCATACTAATATCCAATATTTGGCTGCTGAAAGTTCAGTAATCACTCATACTAATATCCAATAATATTAGAACACGTACTTAAATAATTAAAATTATAAACACAAATTAAATAAGTGTCTAAATATAATTGAATATTAACAGAAGTGGCCGCCCAACTTTCAGCAGTCAAGGATTATGCATAACATAAGCTAGCTTTTGGCTTGAATTGTCAAAGGCATTTTACATCCAAATATCCTTCATCATTTGGTCCTCCCTCTCGTCTACAAGGTTTATAAAGTAAGACTAATTGGTCCTTGGGATCCGGTATCTACGGAATAATGCCTTTGCCAATAAATCCATGTCCAAGCCATCGTCAACTTGTCTTTTGCTCCATTTGAATTATAAATCTTTTAGTTTACACTTTTATATAATCTATATATATATAATACACTAATTAATTTAGATATTTTTTGTCAGCCAATCAATCATTATGTTTTTATTAATATATAATACACTAATTAATTTAGATATTGTTTGTCAGCCAATCAATCATTACGTTTTTATTAATTTTTAATTCATCCCCCACTTGGCTAAATTCTTGGGATGCCAATGCATCATATTGTTTATGCTACCAGCTCTGGCTTTACTGTTCATTTGGTGAGCCGGCCCTTCCCTCGTCTGCTGCATACAAAAAAGGTACTTTAATACAATTTGTTGAATGCGGATCTCATAGTCTGGATTCTCTGCTGATTTTTTCTTTGGTTCTTTTATGTCTATTAGGGTTTGAAATTTTTTTCATACAGTTAATACATCCGTAAAAATATATGAAAAATCAAAGAAAGATATGAAAATAGGAGAAATTCTTCAATTTCGATTAAAATCGACAGATTTGATCAATATTTCAGACATATCGATAATTTTAGTTCAACACTAAAATTGTGTAATCAACATTTCATGTGGTCTTAATGAAGAGAAATGTTAGAATGGGTACCAATAAAGGGGATAACATTTCCCTTAGTTGAAGATGAAATTTTTTTATTAACCTACCCAAATTTTAGATAATTCACATCGAAGATATGACAGAATAAATTACGACTTACATACAAATAGTTTTTATTCTTATCCGTGATCTCTTCGAATAAAACTCACTTCTCGTGGCTACACATGGTTTGCACAATATCGGTGTTGAACCATTTGGCCCATCTCTTAGAAACTTTAACACGATATCTAAGCAAGTTTTGTTTGTGCCTGAATACTTTGTTTGTAAGCCAAGTACTAAATTTACGTGCTTTTCTATTTTTCTTGATGTGGAACTTCTCTTCACATGCGGTCCACTAAAAATACGATCTCACGTAAGGGTGTGCGTTGAAAATCCCACATGACAAAACAAACTATGATTTTATGTACAAATGATTCTATTCCCAAATACTTTGAGACTTTTTAGAATCAAACTTCACACCTCTTAAGCTACATGTGGTAACATTTCAGACATAAACAAATTATCGGCACCAACTTCAAGTGTTTTTCTAACACAATTTTTTTTTCTTTCTAAAAATACATTCCGTCATTCTAAAAGCATTTCCAAATGAACCCTTATTATTATTCATATTTTTCTAATTTAACCAAATTAGTTAGAGTTGTGTGTTTTCTCTCCTCTACATCCAAATTTGATATTAGTATTGCTTATATTCAAAATTAAAAATTAATCAAGTAATTCACATATTCATGATATTGTGGTAGGAACAAGGAGTGACTTGGCACAGCATTATCCAATTATCCTTGCACTTCTAGAAGAGAAATATTATCAAGTGAACGACTTTACAAAATAAAAAAAAATATTTGAATACAAAATAATAATCACAAATGTTTGCAATAATGCCGCAAGAGCCCGATAGTTCGTAGTATACAATACATCTAGTGTCACAAGATCGTGTGAGAAATGAAAACTTTCAAAATCGTGTGAGAAATGAAAACATCTTACTTTTATCGGACACAACATATAAGCACATCACTTCTCCAAACCACCTCATGATCTTAAAGCATCATTTAGCCATAGATCTACGAACTCAACTAGCACCCACCCACCTCCAGTACTCCGGTAAAGAACTTCGTCTCTACTTTCATTTTCATACTCCGATATACATTTAATTTTACGAGATATTCAATCTAGTTCGAAGCACCAAACCAACCCTAGTGTTACGGTAATCATTGTTAAATCATCTTAGGAAACAATATTATATGGTTGCTTGAGTATGTTCGATTGCCCACCCGTATATCCAGCTTACAACAAAGAAAATACGTGTAAGATTTAAATTAATTATCAATCAATCACAAATTCCAAATCTAAATCTCAGCTTATATATCTATATATATCATGCATACATGATGCAATACTATTAGCTTGGTGGCTCAGTGGGTCCCACAACCCAAATTATATGCCATGACCCACATAACATGCATGTTGCATCATGTATGCATGATATATATATATATACACACATACTCAACTTAATCTTCTATATATTTCTTAATTCAAGAAAATCATAATCACTTACCGTTAAATTTTAATTTTACACTACCGGAAAATGGTAACACCATGCAGATATATATATATATATATATATGTCATGGTTACACATGCATTCCACGCTAAACAACATGCCATGTGGTCATGTGCAATTTCGCTAGCGATTAAAACATAATCACTCAGCGTTAAATCTTAATTCAACGCTAAGAAACGTTAGAATTTAATTCAACACGAAGAACAGATGGGTGAATAACAACGTGGAGGTATATACGCGTCGTATGATCATGCATGCATCGCGTGTTACACGACATGCCACGCGTTCATGCACCATTCGGTTGGTGATATAATAAAGACAAGAACCGGCGAACAACCCACGTTGCGTGTCACAATCGGTAATAATTACGCGGGAAGCTCGAGTCAGCATTTCCGGTGAGCAGAATCAATGCAAACAAACAGGTAGGATCAGGAGGGCCTACAGCACCCTACTTGCCTGCGTAGCCACCGCATGATTGCTATGCTGGTGACCAATTTGGTCCAATTTATGTACGCCGCGTGTACAGTTGAGGGCATTATGTTTTTATTTTTAATTTGAACTTTCTTTTTAGTGCTTATGTCATCTCTAACTAAAAAAATTAAATATGATTTCGTGTAAAATTATAGTCTCGTAATAAATTATTTTTTTTAAATAATGTTAGATTGTACTTATATATGCCATGTTATAACATTATGTTCCACGGAATAGACTACACATATCTCCCCACTAATTTATTAACTTTAAATTTATATAATTAATTTATTAATTAATTTAATTATAATACCGTAAGTATCAATTATCACAGCAGAAGAGTTTTAAGACAGATCTTGATTCTCTTCATTGGAGATGGCGTTATAAATAATATTTGTGTTAGTTGAGCGCCTAGCTGTGCGATATGACAATTATCCGCCGAAAAGAAATGTTATATTATGTGACAAAAGTTTGGTGCACACTGCACGACGAAAACCTACCATCCCCATTTTCTCATTTTTCTCATTTTTCTATTGTGGTGTGGATCACATTAGTGGATTTTACAACCTATGTTATTGGAGTTGTGAAATGACAGGAATATCCTTTCGAAGTAGAACTTATTATGGATTCTTTGTTAATTTATTGTTCAATGTCAATTCTCGTATTGGTATTATAATATATTGTGTAAAAAATCGTGAAGGGACTAAGGGACTGATAGTTCATAAAGAGTTCCATTTTTAAAAGAGTTTTCATAGCATTTGTCCATTAGGGTTTTCACATCAATTGATAAATGATAAAGAGATTTTCTTAAAATGGAATTCTTTGTTACCACATATTTTTACACAATAATTTATGATACTCGCACAAAAATTGATGTTAAAATGTAAAGTTGTAAAACGTCTCACTTTGAGAAATTTCACTTAATTTTTCTCTTAGTGTGAATTTATTGTTTAATGTCAATTCTCGTATTGGTATTATGGTATATTGTGTAAAAAATCGTGAAGGGACAAATAGTCCATAAAGAGTCACATTTTTAAAAGAATTTTCATAGCATTTGTCCATTAGGGTTTTCACATCAATTGAGAAATGATAAAGAGATTTTCTTAAAGCAGAATTCTTTGTTACCACATATTTTTACACAATAATTTATGATACCATCGCAAAAATTGATGTTAAACTGTAAAGTTGTAAAGCATCTCATTTGAGAAATTCCACTTAATTTTTCTTAGTGTGAATTGCATATAATTGGTAAACGGTTCATATTATTAAGAGCTAGGAGAAAAGTTAAGAAGGCCCAAAACTTGTTCCCATCTCCGACCATATTATAAGGATTTTTTACATTTGATAGTAACGTTTTATTTTTTTAATGATACACTTTATGCGTAAGGGTCATATTTTACACCATTGAAGTTTTAAATTCGTTTCAAAGTGAGTTGAAGTTTCAGTTTTTTGTTCTTTTTGCATATTGCGTCCCACGTTTTGACATCAATCAATTCACACCATTTGCTATGTCAATCACCATTAATAGCGTGGAGTGCAAACTGAAGTGAGGCCCAACGCAGAAGCTCTGTTTGGCTTGCCTCTGGAATGTCCTCGGTGTGTTATATGTGACATGATTAGTCTGTTTGTAAGTGAATTTTATTCTGTTACATAAAAAATTACAGTTGATTAGACAATAAACTGAACATAAGGCGTGAATTGGAGACATATCAAATGGCTGAGATTCAATGTGAAAGAATTTGAACGTCATGCCCAATTTCGAGAATTGAACTCAACTCTAAATGGTTAACTAGACAATCAACGTTAAAATCAAAGATAATGATAGTATTTGTACTATATTTACAGAATATTTCTATAATAGATGTAAATTCCAATCATATATGAGAGATTGATGACCTGTCTCTGTAGAGAGATAATCAACTATTGTGAGGGTGATGTTAAAAAAGAAAACAAAATTAATGGATGAATGGATAATACCGCAAAGAAGTAGATAAACTCTAAAGATAATGAGCATGTAATAGATAAACTCTAAAGAGCAAAGACCACGACCATCCCATCCATCAATGAAGGTTTTTTTGGTCCATACCTATTATTATCCAAACATGAATTAAAAGGGGTGTGTGAATGTGGAAAAAGCTTCTCCAGTGGGGCTATTATAAAACACTTGCACCACCAAATTTACCAAACTGCCCCTTTTCTAACATTTTCTCACAAAAAAAATTAAAAAAAAACAACAACACGTCTCCTACTTGAGAGAAACTTTTATAACACAGGTAGACCATCATAGTAGCATTTTATATTAATAATAGAAAATACGTGAAATAAATTAAATACATATAATTGTATTATTAACAAGAAAATGTGAATATAAATGTCAGCTTATTTTAAGCTATCTTTCTTGGAACTCGATTTTGATCTCATTTTATCTTCTGAAACTCAAAAGTTGTCACTTTATCCTTTGAAACTCAAAATTCGCTCCGCATTTCCTTGTTTATGTCATTTTCGTCTGAAAACCATAAAATATGCCAATTATTGTCCATCCATTCTTCCTTCATCTCCGGCCACCTTATCATTAATTTCATTGATTTCATTATTTCTTATGTTTTTAATTCGAAAAATAGCAAAAACAATCCATGGGTTTATTTATTTACCTATTCATAATAATTCCTAGACACAGTACAGGTGTTAAACGGGCCATGACATATAAGGAATTGGATTTCGTTTATATGGGAATAGGGAGATGAGAAGAGACGGAGGATCATGAGGATCATGAAGAGATGAAGGCGTAGCATCGTCGGAAATAACATAAACAAGGAAATTGAAGCGAATACTTGAGTTTCAGAAGGTAAAATAAGATCAAAATCGAATTTCAAAGAGTGTAGTTAAATTCCAATCATAAATAAGAGACCGATCTGTCTCTATAGAAAGATAATCAATGGATGAATGGATAATACCGCAAGAAGTAGATAAACTCTAAAGAGTAAGGACCACGACCATCTCATCCACAATGAAGGTTTTTTTTGTCCATACTCATTATTATCCAAACATGAATTCAAAGGGGTGTGCGAATGTGAAAAGGGCTTCCACCTTGGGGCTATTATAAACACTTGCACCACCAAATTTACCAAACCGCCCCTTTCCTAACTTTTCCCCGCAAAAAGAAACAACACATCTCCCACGTGTGAGAAAATTTTATAACATAGGTAAACCATCGCAGTAGCGTTTTGTAATAATAATAGAAAATGTGTATAGGAAATTTAATACATATAATTATATTATTAACAAAAAAATGTCAATAGAAATGTCGGTTTATTTTTAGCTATCATTTCTAGCACTCGATTTTAATCTTACTTTACCTCCTGAAATTCACAAGTAGTTACTTTACCCTTTGAAACTCAAAATTCGCTTCACAATGACTTGTTTATTTTATTTTCGTCTAAAACCGTCAAATATGCTGATGTGGATTAAAAATACATTTTTTGAATAATTTTTTTTTTTCAATTATCCTTTCTATGACTCGCTTTTGATCCAACAGGATTCTCTCCAGATCCTTTTGGTGAGGATCTTAGGAATCAATGAATTGTGTCTATTCATCGTACATTGTGTGGTCAATTTTTGTCAAATATTGTTTATGTTTATTTTTAAATAAAATTTAAAATGGTTTATGACCGTACGATGTACGATGAATAGACACGATTCACAGATTCCCAGGATCCTCACAAAGAGGATTCGGCGAGAATTCAGACTAGATTTCGATTACACTTTATCCATTGAAACTCAAAAATTGCCGCTTTACTCTTGAAAGTCAATACCCACTCCATTTTAGCTTGTCTATGTGGATTCTGTTAAATAACCCTCCTACTCCTCCTTCTCTCTAGTTATTGTCCATACAATCATCCCTTATTCCTCCATCTCCAGCCACCTTATCATTAGTTTTATTGATTTCTTTATTTCTTACGTTCTTAATTAGAAAAATAACATAAACAATCCATGGGGTTTTAATTATTTTTTCATAATAATTCCTGGATACAGAGTGGAGGTGTCAAACCGGCCATGACATATGAGGATTTGGATTTCGTTTATGGGAATAGGGAGATGAGGAGACACAGAGGATCATGAGGAGATGAAGGCGTGGCACTATCGAAATCGGAAATAACATAAAGCAGTCTCCAACCAGGGTTGGTTAAAGGGCTTATTTTAACCCACTGGTCATTTAAGAAATTAATATTTTAATAAATAGTACATGATCATATTTGCTTTCATTTCCAACCAAGGACCAAATGGTCATAGGGCTCGTTTTAGCCCTGCCACAAAAAACCGTCTCTAACTAAGGACCAAACGTAATTTATTATTTAAACTAAAAAACTATGACAACTTAAATTAAAAAACTACAACTTATATTTAAAAATTTGTGAGGAATGGTGAATGAATTGTTTAGATATTTATAGGAAAAAATTTAGAATTTTTAAGAATTTAAAAAAAAAAAAAATTGGCCCAAAAAATTTGGCTACATGTGGCCAGCCCTTTTGGCCCTTTCAGATTTCTTTAGGTCTATGAGCCCTCTGGCCTGACCCTCGGTTAGAGACGATTTTCAGACTATTTTTGGCTCTCTATACCCTTCAGTTGAAGATAGCCTAACAATAACGTTGCTCTAAGTGAAAATAAGCTTACAATGTATCCGTCGTATACAAGTCTTTCTCTTCCACATGCTTCTCTATCAATCACATGCAAACAAATCTCCACCCAACAACATGATGGACCCATACACCCCACAGTTCCACTTTGGGCCCCACCCTCGCTCCTATTGTCCTATCCTACATTTCGTGTCCAATCGTCCACCACGTGTCCACTTCTCATTTTTGTCATCATCAACCCCTCTCAACCTCTCGCTACAGCTGTCCCGTCCAGGTCACACAACCACAGACATTGATGATGACATGTCATGTATGTATATATGTATGTATCATGTGTACCCTTGACATGCATCCTATACGGAAATTTCAGAAAAAGCAAAAAAAAGAAAAAAAAGAAAAAAAAATGACATGTCATGTATGTATGTATGTATATATCATGTCTACACGTGACATGCATCCCGATATGGAAATTTAAAAAAAAAATTTAAAAAAAGAAAAAGAAAAGACAAAGGCAAATAATTGGTTGTTTCCGTCTGAGTACAGCTTTAAAGGCACGTCTCTCTGCGCCTCTCTCAAACACTCACGAGAAAAGAAAAGTCCTAGAGAGAGAAAGCTCGAGAAAGTTTGAGAGAGAGAGAGAGAGAGAGAAATGGAGGCCTTCGTTTGCGAAACAGAGTCATGGGTTTCTTCAATCAATGAAATCCCAGATGAGCAAACCAATCAATTGCTTCGAACATCGTCATCTTCTTCCGGATTCACCCAAGAAACCGACGAGGAAGAATGGCCGAAGCTTAACAGGTTGAAGAGCAAGAAGAAGAAGAAGAAGCAGGTTTTGCTTGAAGGGTACGTGGAGGCGGCGGACGACGATGATCTGTCGAGGACCAAGAGCTTGACGGACGAGGATCTCGACGAGCTTAAAGGGTGTTTGGATCTGGGATTCGGGTTCAGCTACGAAGAGATTCCGGAGCTCTGTAACACCTTGCCGGCTCTCGAGCTTTGTTACTCTATGAGCCAGAAGTTCATGGACGAGCACCAAAAGTCGCCGGAGAACTCTCCGGCCGCGGTCGATTCGGTTTCGAGTCAAATTGCCAGTTGGAAGATCTCTAGTCCTGGTGAGTGATCTGGGTTTTTTTGAATTTTTTTAAATTTTGATTCTTGTTAACATGGTAATTAGTGAAATAATCATCGAGGTCCATTTGCTTTAGCATGTTTCGAATCTAGATTGTGAGATTTAACGTAATGCAGGTGAAACGATAAATACATCCCCAATTAGTTCCAGGATTTCATGGAATCTTATTCTTCGTAAGTCTTCTTTTGAATTGCCAGTAGCGTTACGTCTAGTGGTATTCCTCTCTAGTTGTAAGCGGGTTCGATACCTTATTATGGCTGACCTATCCCTCCTCGTTCCTCCGCCCCACCATTGTTGTAGCTTGTAACAAACAAGCCCCCAATTAGTTCAATTGGTGCAACTTCAATACGCTATAAAGCTTCAAACTTCTGACCTCTTTGTAAAATTTTGCTTGTCCAGGTGACCATCCCGAGGATGTGAAAGAAAGGCTCAAATACTGGGCACAGGCCGTGGCGTGCACTGTCAAATTATGCAACTGAGAAAGATTTCGACTTAATGGATTAACCCTTTGAGGAAATTTAAAGAATTGATGGACAACTTCTTCGAGATCAAACACCTATATCGTCGACCTTGATCTTGAGATTGTGCTTAATTGTTTTACTCTGTTATGGCTCCTATCAGGAATGAATGTTTCTGCTGTTCTAGAAGCTGTTGATGATGGATGTATATTGAGGAAGAGGAAGATGAAGAATCTTTCAGGTTTGAGATGAACCGAAAACCCGAGTCTTAACTGTTCGGAGGCTAAAACATTGTTTATGATCATTGTATTCAGAATGAGAATGAATCATGAATTGAATAAACTTGCCCTTAAATTTATTTCTAGTCGATGTTTCGGTGTCTATGAATTCCAACCTTAGTTGTCGGTTTTTATGCAGCGGTGAGAGTCTCCATTAGAGCTTCACCAAGTACTTGCTCACCTCTGCCTTTGCTGAGGTAACTAACCTAACTGAGTCTTGACATTGTGCGTTTTTCTGGTTCTCACGATTATGACCCTAATGCGGAAGTTGCAGTTGTCTGATGCAAACAATGCTTAACTGTGCTGATTGACTCTTAACTCTTAACTGTGTTTCTGTCCTATGGATAGATTTATACCCTTTCGGCTGGAATTAGAGACGCAGTTGGGGGGAGAGAGGACTGGATGCCTTTGTCCTGACTGACCATGAAATTCCATTCGTAAACTCGCAACTTCGTTTCTCTGATTTGTTTTCATGACAATAGTTTCTCATGATTGTGCGAAGAACTGGATTTTCGTATTGATGTCTAACGTTATCGAAATATTCTAGCTGTTCTAATTGAGTTATAAATGTTTCAACAGAGCAGTGAAACGATGATTTTCGTTTCGGAAACTTTAGCAGGCTGTTATTTTCGGTAGCGAATCATAAACACAAACTTCGTAATTCAGATTAGATTTGTAAGTGCAGGTAACACAATGCATGTTAGATTTGTAAAACTTGAAGTGTTTGGGATTACATTACGTATGGAATAGCACTGTATGCCGCCGTAGACGTGTTCAATGGTTTAGATGCATATTTGACTAGGCAACCTTGTGTTTGAAGAGTTGTGAGGATGTCATTTGCAGCCTGTTTTAACTTGTTCCTGAGCAATGACCTGTTTGGTTGAGTTGGGAGTTTTGGAATCTTTTTAACTTGTTCTGTAGGATTAGCTTTTCATTATTCTGTGGAATATAATTCTAGTTATGGTGTTTGGAACTGCTGGCCCTGAATGTTGTTTGAACTTAAAATATGAAGCAAGGATTGGAATACTTCTCATTTTTTTCATATTACAAACGATATTCTACACTAATTTATACTACCGGAAAGAGACTTTACATGATACGGAGATTAGAATTTGAACCATGAACGCAGTGGTTTGAAAAGGTCGATCTTAACTATGGAAAATTCACCGATCCTAACTACGGAAAATTCACCACTAGGGGAATAATTTTCATCAGTACAAATCAAATTTTATTAATATTGGCCTTGTTTTATTATTATTATTTTTGACTTGAGATGTAACTGCAATGGGTGAATTTAGTTGGGCCATCTCCAACCAACAACTTTTTCCTATTAAGTGGGGTCGGCTATATGAATCCTATAATGCCATTGCATTCGGTTTTGTGTGACGTTTTCCGTTAGATCCAAGTACTATCTTTTCTTGAGAGTTTCTTCTGAAGTCTTTATAGGTCTTCCTTTACCCCTTAGGCCCTGAACCTCTGTCTCGTAATCACATTCTCTAACCGAAGCGTTAGTAAGTCTTCGTTTCACGTGTCCAAACCACTGTAACCAATATTCTCTATTTTTCTTTTAATTTCGGTTACTTCTACTTTACCTTGGATATCCTTATTCCTAATCTTATCCTTTCTCGTGTGCCCACACATCCAACGATGCATTCTCATCTCTACTACATCCATTTTATGTACGTGTTGATGCTTTACCATCCAACATTCCGTGCCATAAAGCATTGTTGGCTTTATAGCTGTCTTATAAAATTTTCCTTTGAGCTTCAGCGACATATGATGGTCACACAACACGTTGGATGCACTCTTCCATTTTATCCATCCAGCTTATATTCTATGGTTGAGGTTATACTCATATATTATCTCCAACTAAAGGAACTAATCATAGCCCTCCTAATAATTTATTAGTTTTAAGTTTATAATTTAAATTTAAGGTTTAGGCTATACTCATATATCATCTCCAACCGAAGGAATTAAATATAACCCTCCTAATAATTTATTAGTTTTAAGGTTATAATTTAAATTTATTGGTTAATTTAGTTAAACTACTATTATGTAATCTAGCTATTGAATTTGAATTAATTATTGCTACTGAGGAGTTAGATCTCCAAAAAAAGACCAAGAGGGGTTTTACATTTAACCAACTTGATGCTTCTTGGCCAAATAATAGCGTGATTGGCTCTATAGAATTATAGCCCAGCTATTAATTGGAGATGAATTTTTGGACAAACCAATTTAATGTTTGGCTTTTGAATCTTTAGTCGTTTCCATTGGAGATGGCCTTAGAACATTATTTATACCCATTTTTCTCTCTAGAGCCATGTGCCCTTCTCTCTTCCAAAAACCCGAATTCTGCAAGCCAGCCTCCCGGCCGTCGGCCTTTGGTTCTGGCTTGGGGTCGGCGGCTAGCCTGCCTTCCACCCTCTCAAGACTCCTAACCCTCCTCCATGTTTGCATCCTTCCTGTCCCACCATCTTCCCCTGTGATAGCTTCCTGTTTTTCCTTCCAACCCCTATTTCCTCTATTTCTTTGCTTCCCCCTTTCCCCTGCGTTTTCGGCTTCTGCATGCCCTTTTGTTTGGGCCTTTAATTTCTAGCTTCCTGGAGCTTTGTCTCAACATCCCTGCGCTTGTTTCAGATATGGGTTATGTCCCTTTTTACCCTTGATGTTTCTTCTCGTTGTCAATTCTCTACCGCTGACTTTTGCTACTCAGCTTATCGCGCCTCTTTGTTTATGTGCTTTTAGCACTATTTAGTAGGATTATGGGAGCACTTTTTTACGTGGATGGCTCGCTCACTTTCATTTTCCATTCATCCAATTTGTTTGTGGGTTCTTTTTCTTTAGGGAGGTGACGGATAGGCGATGGCAGCGCAGCTGACATGGTGGAGTTTGCATTCTTCTAGATTTAGGGTTTTTGTTTTTTTGGGCATTTCAATTATATTTACTTTTGAACTGTGGATGTATTTGGATTGCATTTGGCTTGCTTTTTCTTGTATTAGTTTTTTAATTAGTGAAAGCTATATG